>NW_012137303.1:1946864-1974839 GCF_000956105.1 Propithecus coquereli
AGGCCACAGAGTGAGACTCTGTCTCAAAAAAAAAATAAAAATAATAAATAAATAAATAAATAAATAAATAGGCAGACACTAGATGGCGCTAAGAGATCGTTGGTACTACGCGAACCCTGAACAAACATAAATGCTAAACCATAAGGATTTTGTCACTTTGAGCCAATTTACATATCAAATCCAAAGTATATAAATAAAATACGCTAGCGTTTCTCATCTTCCCACCAAAAAGAAGCTGTTCATCACTGGAAACAATGATAAAAAGTACATTAGTGAAAATAGCACACATTGCTATAAATTCACAAAATGGATTAAAGTTTAAAACATTTCCCTGGGCATCTGACTCACTAATGATGGTGTTGTAGTTGTTCCAACCAGTGAAGGCCACGTGATGTGTCCTTTTTGTTAAATTAGCAGAATATAGTTGCATGGTCTCTCCCAACTGTGCTTTAAGGGTTTGTGAGTGAATTAGGAGTAATCCGTAACTAGAGAATGGCTAGATAATGTTGGTGTTGATGGGAGAACTTTGGTGAACAGTTGTAAAATTATGTGGGATGCAGGATTTACTACAACAACAATCAGTTGTTTAGAAGTAATATAAAAGAATCCTCTACACCTGGTATGTAGTGTACCATTACTTCCTGAAAACCAAGGGTTCATGGTGTGAACTGTTTCATTTTGATACTTCAAATAAAATAGATGTGCAATTTTCCTTTCTTCGGAGAACCAGCTGTGTTAAAGTAAAAAAACTCAGGATAATGGACAGAGACCAAAACCTGAGTTGAACATGGTAACATTCATCTTAGTGATCATAAGGATATGGTCCTAGTAGCTACAGGAGAAAATAGAGCTAATAAAAAAGAAAGAAAAAAGACAACCTTCTACTTTAAAAGGAGATTCAAAGAATAAACAATGGGCCAGGCTTGGTGGCTCACGTTTATAATCCTAGCACTCTGGGAGGCCGAGGTGGGAGGATCACTTGAGGCCAGGAGTTTGAGATCAGCCTACGCAAGGGCAAGACCCCATCTCTACAAAAAATACAAAAATTAGCTGGGTGTGGTGGCACGTGCCTGTAGTCCCAGCTACTCAGGAGGCTGAGGCAGGAGGATTGCTTGAGGCCAGGAGTTTGAGGTTGCAGTGAGCTATGATGATGCCACTGTACTCTAGCCCAGGCAACAGAGCAACACCCTGTCTCAAAAAAAAAAAAAAAAAAAGAATAAATAATGTTTTACATCAGATTTGGGGGGAACTCAGCAATTTTTAAACCACAAAGTTTTTCTTTGTAGCTATAGACAACAGATACCAATGGTCAAGTATTCAATTAATTCTAACAGAATATCTTGACCTTTTTTTCTTGTCTTTTAAATCTGGAATATAGCAAGAATTTCTGGGTTTGGAAAAGGAAATAAATTATGAAATAACTGGAAAATAAATTCTACCTTTATATAATTTTAACCTGGTTTCAGTATTTTTATTTGCCTCTGTTAGTTCTCCATTTGGATTCAGCTGACTCAGTCTTTTCCCCCAGATGTGAGTATTTTCCCTGAACAGTTCTCACATGCTTGCATGACAGGCACAGGAAGCACCTGGGCAGGTGGGAAAAGGCCGGCATCTTCAAAGCCAATGGCCTACCTTCAAACGCTGGCTCTGCACAAGGGCATGATGCTGGGGCCAAAGTGAAAACATGGCCATGCCTTCATGGTCTGTGCTCCAGGTGCTTCAGGAATAAGTCTTTTGTTTTGGCATTTTTATGTGAAAAACAGGAATTGATAGTAGGAGAATGTACTTTGCTTTGTGTGAGACGAATTGTTTGAGATTAGAGAAAAATGTGCTCTCTCTGATTCTAACTGATGCTATTTGCTTCTGTGACCATGCTTGCTTTTAGCTGTTTGTTAAATATAGTTAATCAGAATGAAAAAGAGGAATAAGAGCAGGAGTGACTCCATGACAGGCTGAACTTCCTGGAGTAGGCCTAAGTTTCGTTTTCCCCGAAATGACGCAGCCCTTTCCCCCCAAAATGATGCTGACCACAACTGGCGCCGGTGTGAAAATCCTGAGGCTTGGAGCCACTTTTACAGGAACCAATCAGGAGCCAACACGGTCAGCCACTTTTAAAGGAACCAATGAACTAAGGAGGGGAGGGGGGAAGGTGTGCCCAGCGTGTCGTGTGAAACCTGAGTGTCGTGTGTAAAACAAAAAAAGGTATAAAAGCTTAACTTTTACCCCAGGGTGGGGTCTTGTCCTGGTTCATAGGAGAGGCCACTGTGTTGGTGCTCTGGGACTTGGACCCTAGGTCGAGCTAGCCAATAAACTCCTTTGCCATTTGCAGTCTCGGTGACTCTGCCTCTCTGTTCCTGGGGCCAAGGGGAACCGGCTCTAACATATGTAACCAACAGGCTATTTTCTATTCCTCTCTTGCCCAAAAACTGAGTGGAGGGGGGGCAAAATCTCAAACAAGGACAACCAAGTCAAAGCAAACCCACTCTTATATTTCATGAAGTTAGACAGTAGATTGGTGGTTACCAGAGACTGGGAAGGGTAGGGGGGAGGAGGTTGATTAATAGGTACAAAAATATAGTTAGAAGAATTAAGACCTAGCATTTGATGTATCAGTAGGGTAACTACAGTTAACAATAATCTATTGTATATTTCAAAATAGTAGAAGAGAATTATTCAAATATTCCCAGCATAAAGAAAAGTTGTATGTTTAAGGTGATGGATAGCCCAAATGCCTTGATTTGATCATTATACCTTATATGAATATATCAAAATAACACATGTACCCTGAAAACATGTACATCTATCATACATCAAATACATACACAGATATAAGCCCACCCTTACCTTCTGCGCACAAGCAGCTCTCTTCTCTTGCTTGGCCTTCATCTCTGCCAGCAGTCCACTGCCCATCACCTGCACCCCATACCTTCGCCCACCCTGCGGGCTGCTCTTGCTGTCACTCCGGTCCACCTTCCCGGTTTCTTCCCCTTGATTATCTTCAAAGGAGTCAGGTGTTTTTATCTCCTCTATCCGTTGTTCAGAACTGCCAATGTGCTCGGCTGCCTTTGTGTCTTTCCTGGGAGTGTCCACAGCTTGACTTCTGACTGACCCTTTCGGGGAGGAGGGTTCTTCTGTCATCAAGACTGTTGGTGGCCGCTCTGATTTGGACCGGGATTTGATTAAATTGAGAAAGCCACCACTTTTCCAAGAATCTCGCTTTTTCTTTTCATCTCCTCCTTCACTAAGCTCTTGGGACTCTGAGCCTCTTGTTGACCATTTCCTGCATTTCAAACCAAAACACAGATCCTGTGGGTTTTACTGTAAATAAGGTTCAGCAGGACTCAGTCAAAATGTAAATATGGAGATTGCTGCATATACAGCAAACATTCTGAAGCATTTAAGAATGTTGATTTGAGTTATTTCACTTAGGAAGTAAGAAGGAATGTGGAATCTTATCATCTCCACACGTGAGGAAACTGAGGCACACACACATTAAGAATGAGAATCTAAAGGTGTCAGTGGTAGGACTGGGAACAGAGGTGAGTTTTTTAAATATTTAAATGCTCTAGTTAAGGGCTTCTCTGTGTGAGAACCTCCAGCAAAGCTGGCTTCACTTGAGACATGCTGGGTGACTACCTTATTTAACTTGGGGGACACCAGAAAGAGCCAGATTGCCCCATAATCGCCTGACAATCCTTCCATAATTATTAGATAACATCTGCAATCCCACCCTTAGTCTCAATCCACTTGTTTAAATGTAATATCACTGAAAGAGGCAACAATATGCAAAGCCAGAGAATGAGCTTTGGGACAGAGTTTTCTATTTTTTTTTATTTCAGCATATTATGGGGATACAGATGTTTAGGTTACATTGGGACAGAGTTTTGAGAAAGAGGATGTACTAAAACTTGAGAAATGGAAGGGGAGAAAGAGTAAACAAAATGAGCTAAGTAGGAGGCAGCACAAACTGCCTCCCATTCAAAGCTGGCAGACGGAATACCCATGTAGCTTCCTTGAATCTCCATTAAAAAAACAGCAAGGAATTAAAAAAAAAAAAAAAAAGCATAAGCCCCACAGGGGAGGAAAGGCAAAAACAACAGAATTTGTAAGCTAAAACACAGGCGTATGAATGAAAATTGACATAATAGATCTGAGGAAGCTGAAACTTAAGCTGAGAGTAGGAAAGGCCCAGAAGCAAGTGGATTTGGCTGGCTCCAGAGGAGGAGCAGCAGGCACTTCTGGAAGTGGAACTGAAGGGGGAGCTTAAGAGAGGAAGACTCTTTTCTCTGTAAAGCCCGTTCACAAAACCATTAGATTCTCTCTCCAAACCACAGAGCCAATGATGTCCATTCTACCTCAAGCTGAGCTGAGTGTAGGAAATAAAACCAGGGAGGCTCAAGAAAGCCTGTGTGGAAAAGAGGGATATCCTCTACCCCCTTTCTCTCACTCTGGATGCCAGAATCAGGAAGGCAGGTTTACACCCTCCAGGCAGATCAAAGTTTCTAAAGCCCAAGAGAAAAGATCTAAAGATTCTGAGAATCAGGGAGACCACCCTCCCCCAACAAAATGGTCCAGGAAGACCCTACCCTACATTGAAGCCCACCAGTCGTCAAGCCCTACCCACAAACTTCCAAGAAGCTCGTTTGTGGCCCATTCCAGAAAGTAGGGGAAAGGGAATACAAAGAATGAGAAAACAGCATTAAAAAGGTAAGAGATGGTGGATTAATAGAGAAAATACATAATCTGAATAATCAAAGTTTACAAGAAGAGTGTAGAGGTAAAGGGAAGAAATTAGGAAAGAAATAATTCAAGAAAAATTCCAGAACCAAAGGACATGAATTTCCAAATTGAAAATGACTTGTGAGTGCCCAGCAAATTGGTTTGAAAAAATAAAAAATAAAAAGTCCACTCCAGGGCACATCATCATAAAATTTCCAAACATTGAGAACACAGAGATGATCCCATATGCTTCCAGAGATCAGGACTCAAGGGGACATTGGATTCCCCTAGCAACATTAGAAGCTAAAAGATAATGGAGCAAAGTTTTCAAAATTCTAAGGTAAAATGGATTCCAACCTACAATTCCATACCTTGTGACACTATTAATCAAAATGAAAGATATACAAGTTATAGCAACTCACCTCCCATGCTCCCTTTCTCAGGAAGCAGCCCAAGGAGGTACTCTACCCAAACAAAGGTATAAACTAAGACAGACAATAGGCCAATGGAAATAGGAAAGTGACAGGAATGAGATAAGGGGATCCTCCAGCAGATGATGAAGGAGACCCCAGAAGATAGCCATGGGATAGGCCTTGAAGTCACATGGGAGATCACATACTCATGAGAGATGTGTCTAGGAAGATAAAACAGAACATTTAAACAAATTGAGAGGAGATTTATATCATTACTGTAGATTTAGGGATAAATCAGTGATAGAAAGGTAGAAAACTAAGCAAATGAAAAAAGGGACAATTATTAACTACAGGGGGAAAAAAAAAGCTGAAGGAAATAGGAAAGGAAATGTAATCATGGCATACTATATAACTCAGATGTGAATATTTACATGGTTAGAATGCAGCAAACACTAAATATTGATCTCACCAACTGCTATGGTTTGTCTCCACCAAAACTCATGTTGAGGCTTGGTCCCCAATGTGGCAGTGTTGAGAGGTGGTGCCTTTAAGAGGTTATTGGTTAAAATGGATTAATGAGACAGGATTAGTTCTCAAGGGAATGGGTTAATTCCCAAGAGAGTGGTTTGCTAGGAAGTGGGTCAACCTCCCTTGTCCCCTCCTCTCTTTCTGCAGGCACTTGCTTCCCCTTCTGGTTCTCTGCCATGTTATGATACAGCAAGAGGCCCTCACCAGAAGCCGACCAGATGCAGCCACCCAGTCTTGAACTTCCCAGCCTCCACAACCATAAGCTAAATAAACTTCTTTCCTTTACAAATTACCCAATCACAGGTATTGTTATAGCACAAGAAAATGGGCCAAGACATCAACAATTATGATCAAATTAAATAAAGAAGATGGGGAGAGGAAAAGAGTGTGTGTGTGTGTGTGTGTGTGTGTGTGTGTGTGTGTGTGGTGGAAGCAGAATATATAGGAGCTATATAGGTTGAATATTCCTAATCTGAAAATCCAAAATCTGAAATACTTCAAAATCTGAAACTCTTATGTACCATACAATGCTCAAAATGCTCATTGGAGCATTTTGGATTTCAGATTTTCAGATTAGGGAAGCTGAACCAGTAAGTATAATGCAAATATTCCAAAATCCAAAAAAATCTGCAATCTGCTTCTGGTCACAAGCATTTCAGATAAGAGATTACCTGAATTAACACATAAAAGAAAGAAAGCATGTTATTAAGGTAAATGGAAGCAAAATAAATAGCTGGAGGAATAAAAATTAGTTGCCTCCAGGGAATAGGGAGTAGAGACAGAAACAAGAGACTTTTTCAAAAGTCTTACAGAATATTTGGCACTTTATAGTATGAGCATGTGCTATATACAACTTTGATTTTCAAACTTTCTTCATACTACTCCAAGATTTCACCTGTGCCTTGTCCTTTAAATCTCAGATTGACAGCAGTCTATCTTTTAAAACAAAATAAAATGAAAAAAATCACAACTGTTATTAGATTCCATCATTATTTGATGAAAATTGATGTATCTAGCTCTATTTGTGCACTGGAACATGAACAGGCTCCTCCTAGAGCAGTATCTTTGAAGAAAATGAATTTTACATGTTACACAATTTACTCAATTTCCATTCAAAGACTATTAAAGAAGAAAGTAGCATTAACAGGAGAGGAAATCACAAAGGGGCAAGTATAAAAATACATATAGTCCAGATCAAATGCTCATGAACCGCCCCACTAACTAAATATAAATTTGTAAACTTTAAGAAGAGCCTACAGTGGGTTAACTGTAGAGTATATGGAAACAAGATTGTTCTCAATTCACTCAACCATCAGTGATTGAAGGTAGACTATATATCATGGGCTGTGTTAGACACTGAAGTTATAATGAAAAGTAAGAACCAGGTATTGTTCCTAAAGAACAGCATTCTCTTTGGGAAAAAAAAGACTTGAAAGCAAATCATCAACAGGGACTTTTCCAGTTTGCTCTGTTTATGTTGGTATTGCTTGATACTTTTACACTGAATATACACTCATTTATTCTTTGTGCTGTTAAAAAAAATCAAACTCTCAAAGGATTATGTGTGCTCTAAGACATGTGTGCAGAGGATGGAAAAAAAGTATTAAGTCAGCAGTAGAGAAATAGCAATTAATTTGGGTGGGGGGGAGGTGAAGAAGTAAAGAGAAAGCTTCAAAGAATAAATGACATTTAGGTTGGTTCTTGAAAGATAAGAGAATAGAATTTTGCCAAGTATAATATGCTAAGCTTCAAGGCCAGTGTCAAAGAAGACAAATAATTGGGTCCTAAAGCTTATAAGATTCAGTAAGTTACACTATTATGGATACAAAAATTTAACTTACTTCTATCTCACACTCCTGCTGAGGCAAGATAAGGCACATCAATCTACAGAATGGACTAGTTCCTGCCCTACCTGTGTCCAGACAGCTGCCCTTGGCTTATCAGTATGGCTTAAATTCATTCCTTGAATTTGATCTCTCAAGGTGAAGAATACTTCATAGACACGAATCCATGTCAAGAGCTATTTTGGGATGGATCTGAATTTAGTTGGGGATTAAATAACTTTGTACAAATCATGCTTAAAGACCGGAGTGTTTCAAGTGAAACGACTATTAACAAAAGTACCACTGAACTGTCTTCTACGGAAACTCTTAGTAATACAAAAACGCAGAGAAAATTCTTTATAGGCTAACTCTGAAGCTTCTTCACTAATTCTGCTGTCATTTTAATACTGTTCAATCATGCCATTTAGCAGTGACTTAGCCCCCTCCCAAAATATATCAACTTATGAGCAAGGAAAATCTCAAAGTACATAATTCCAGCATGCCAATGATCACTCCTGTAATGGAGCCATCTGGGTGAATGTGATAAAGCCCTAAAAAAAATACCTCAGGGTGGTATATTCTGTGGTCTAGTTTAGAAGAGCACAATAGTTCTCAAACTAGAGCATGCCTCAGCATAACCTGCTGCCACGGCCAGAGTATTCACTAGGTCTAAGGGACAGGCTTGAGAATTTGTATTTCTAACATGTTCCCAGGTGACACTGGTATTGCTGGCCCGGAGACCATGTTTTATAAACCATCAGACTAGTAAATCCCATATAAAAAATGAGACTTAGTATGTTAAGTTTAATTGCAACTGTTAGTAATTTAAATGTGAGTTAAATAACATTATTAGTGAAATGACTCTGGACTCACTTAGAATCCATTTTGGTCACCTTCTTGGTGAAAAACTCATCTACACCTTCGTCCACTCTCCCCATAAGACCGTTCTGTTCACCATCTTGGGATACTATGTTGGCAGCACAAACCTGCAAATCAAACAAATGTAATATTAATTCACATTCATCTTATTTCAGCAAACATTTATTATTCTATTACCCATTGTGATAAGGGCCATTAGAGGGAGAAGACTCACTAAAATAGAGAGCACATAATCTACTGGAATAGAAGCCCTGTGTACAACCATAACATCGACACGAAGAAACAAAAGTGAAGCAGGCACTATAAACACAATGCCTGGTGGAGGGGTCATACTGACTGATGTCCCAGAAAAAGCTTGGACCTAACAGGCTGTGAAGGGGCAAGTGTTTCTAAAGGCAGAGAAAGGCACTGCAGGCATGTGGTGAGGAGAAAGGGGATCCATGGAATAATGAAGCACACACTGAGTTCTGAGAGTGGTGGTCATTCCAGGAGCCTTAGGTGTGTGGGTGGGGCTGACTGCTAAGGATGGCACCTGGCAGCCACCAGTAGTACTAACAAAGGCCACGTTGCTGGCCTCTCTAAACTCCTCCCCTGCCTCCTTTCTTTCTTGCTGGAAGAGCCTCGATTCCAGGTTGTGAATACTGATCCCTATAAGCCAAACACTGTAATTCCATCCTCTTGCCTGTGACTGATCAGGCGTGGATGTGGGATGCAATCCTGGTCAATGAGATGCAAGGGGAAATCTGCTGGGGGCTCATGGGCAGGTTTCCCTGAGAGGAGAGGATGTGTTTTTCTGCAAGTTTATGTGACGGAGGATGTGATGTCCGAGCTGCAGCGCCAACTGGAGTTCACAAAGTTGGCGGGGAGGTCTGAGGACAAAAAGTCACATGCTGATGATGACAAAACAGAAAGGTAGAAAGCAACTGGGTGCCTATGCTGTGCTTCTGAATAGAGCAGTCCTGGATCCTGAGGCTTCTCAATTTTTTGTTAGGTGAGAAAATAAATATTTTTTATTGTTGAAGTCACTTCTAATTAAGTATCTTGTAACCTCCAGTTGGATACTTCCCAACTAATAATACAAAAACCCATAATGAACAGCCTTGAACCTTATGCTAAGGAGCATCAATTTCCTTCACAGATGATAAGAAGCCAATGAAGGATCATCATGGCCCAACCTGTATTCTGGGGCAGTGTGAAGGACCAATTGGAGAGGCAGAAATTGGAGGTAGGAAAACCCGTTCAGGAGCTCAAATCAAAGATTCCTACAATAATCTCATCTCATCTAATCTAATCTAATCTAGAGGTTACAGGGGACTAATGAAGAAGTGGAGAAATAAGAATGAAAGAGTTGCCCAAGATAAGGTCAAAATCTGTAGGTTGGGTAAATGGGAGCATGGTCTAGATGTTCTAGGGATCACATTTGGGGAAGAACATGACGAATCTCATCTTCTCAAGTGTTTGAGGTACTGTGGGAAATCCAGGGGCAAGTGTCCAGCAGGCCGCCTAAAACTCAGGTCTCCTGAGAGAAGCTGATGAGAAGGTTTAACAAAACTATTTACCAAGTTAGCGTTTCTCTTTGAATGGACAACTTATGATGAGCTTAGTCAGATGCTTGATTTGTGTCTACAATGGTATATTAAATTAATATTTCACATAGATAGATTGCAGGCCATGGAGAAAGAGCATGTATCTTGCTTATGCTGCTCAGTACAAGGACAAATTGTCATGTGGTTGGGGTATCTGGTTTAGATGTCTTGCCAGAGAGTAGTGGGAAAGTTATTTTCTGTAATCTTGTTTGCAAGTCTCAAGGTGCCTAAAGGGAACTTGGCTTATGTCTGCATGGGAATTGTGTAAAGAAAAGACCAATCGTTTCCTTTAAACAATCATCCACTTCATTCATTAGGAAACTTCCATTATGGAAAAAAAATGAATTCTGTGTTTGAGTGCACGTTTGTAAAATGCTGAAAAGCAAGCAGACAACAGATAACAGACAAAGCACCCTATGAAATGTGAAGAATAAAAACAATTACACCTCTCATCTGAATGGTGCTTTATACTTGAACAAGGTTTTCCTGTGCATTGTAATTGAGCAGAGGATCAGCAAAATTCTATAATTCGGTTACGAGGAGAAAAAAAGCTCACTGAAAAGCTTTCATTTTGGCTGGGCGCAGTGGTTTGCACCTATAATCCTAGCACTCTGGGAGGCCGAGGCAGGAGGATCGCTTGAGGTCAGGAGTTTGAGACCAGCCTGAGCAAGAGCGAGACCCTGTCTCTACTATAAATAGAAAAATTAGCCGGGTGTCGTGGTGTGCACCTGTAGTCCCAGCTACTTGGGAGACTGAAGCAGGAGAATGGGTTGAGCCCAGGAGTTTGAGGTTGCTGTGAGCTAGGCTAATGCCATGGCACTCTAGCCCAGGTGACAGAGCAAGATACTGTCTCAAAAAAAAAAAAAAAAAGACAACTTTCATTTTGATTACAAAAGGAAAAGTAGTAGAGAATTTATTTGCACTGTATTATCATTTTTTCTTTTGGAAAAGAATGGAGAATAGGAACCTCTACAGTAATAATAGCACCCTAAGTTAATATAGCGCTTGATAGTTTACATGTGTTTTACACATTATTTTGCCCTCACATTTACCCTTTGAACAGAAAAGGAAAGATAGCTTTATCTTCTTTTGACTAGTTGCAGATCAAACAGTGGCTCAGAGTATGAGGGGTGCCACACAGGTCACCTGACTGGTAGATGAGAAAGGATGTGACCCCAGGACATATGGTCCTAACATGGGGCTTCCCTCCAGCTCCCCTTAAACGACTTCCCTTTCCATTTTAAGAAAAAAAAAATTAAGTTTTACTTGTATAATTTCTCCCTTCAGGAAAAATTTCTTTTTTTCTGCTTTGAAACAGAATTCATAACTGACAGAAAGGGTTCTCTGGGGAACATCAATGGGTTTCAGAAATGGAAGCACAGAGCTGAACAAAGCAGTCTGCTCTCCTGCAGAACAGGCAAGCTTTTAGGCCAGACTGGCCCTTACAGATCCCCCAGTCCAACCCTGTCATTTTAGAGACAAAGAGACTGAGGTAGACAGGTTAAGAGAAGTCCAGTAACACTGGGAGATCTTCAATGAGACAGTTTAAAATGCATCTGTTAAAATAGAAGGAGGTGGAGTCAGCCTGCAAGAAGAGCAGTAGAAATACTGAAGACTGAAATGTAGTTTGTAAAACAGTTCAAGGCCAAACATGCATGCTGTTTTAGCTCCTTTTCTAATAAAAGGAAAGGAAAGGACAAACAGGATATGAGAAGTTCTCAAAATCTCATCTGCTTTTGGTCTTTTCTGTCAAAGAGAATAAATTTCAGATGAAAAAGGGTAGCACTGCTGTTGGAAAGGAAGAACAGCAACCTTTCAGCTCTGAGCTAGCAGGGGGAACCCACTGCATTTGCACTCAGAGAAAGCTTCTTTGCAAATGAAAACAGGTATCCCTATTGCTGATATTTGATAAAGAATGTGGACTTTGCACCTCTGGTATAAAAGTAAGTGCTAAAAAGATAATTTATGAATGTTTAGAAAATAAACCAGTGATTGTAAGGATTAAAAACAATTCAGACCACCCTCTGTTTTCCCTCTGCTGGGATTATTAAAGTGAATACACCAGGGAAACCCAGCAGGCAGTGCACCTGGATTTTGACAAGGCAGCTGCCAAATCTCTCACTATGTCTTCATAGGCCGGATGGAGAGTGATGGGCAGGAAACAAGGACAATGAGGTATATTAGTAACTCTTTGAACAAATATACCCAAAGAGTGCTAATTAGTGAAGTGAATAATCACGGAATCTTATGTGCATATATTAGAAGTAGAAAACATGGAAAATTAATGAACTAAGCAATCAAGTCAAGAAATAAGGAACCCAAAGGAAGTAAAATGAAAACACAATCAAAGACAAAAATTAATGAAGTTGAGAGAATTGATAAAAATTGATTCTTAGAAAAACACTAATAAAAGGGACAACCATAAAACTAAGAGAAAAGGCATTAAAAATATATTAAAATGAAAAAAGGGACATAGCTATCAATAAAGGAGAGATTAAAAACTCTTAAAAGAATTCTATAAACAACTAAATGAACAATTAGACCAAGTGGATAATATCCTAGAAAAATATAAATTATCAAAATCATCTCAAGAACAGTTAGGTAACCTGAATAGATCTATGACAAACGAAAGCAAATCCCTAGTAAAATATTTACATATAAGCATCAAATGCATATAGCACATAGACCATTTCAGGCTGGATGGCTTCCCAGGGGAGGCAGAGACAATCTCTATTATATTCAAACTGTTCCAGAGAATAGGAAAGGAAAAAGAGCTTCCCAACCAACATTATGAAGATAGTATAACTCTGAAACCCAAACTAGATGGATATTCTATACAAGGAAAAGAATGAAAAAACAATAAGTCTCTCTCATTTATGCACATAGATGCAAAAATACAAATAAAATATTAGCAAAGTCTAGCAGTATATTAAAACAAAGCAAAAATATCATGATCAAAAGTGTTATAACATTAGAAAACATGTGTTAATGTGATTCACCAAAATAGCAGATTAAAAGAGAAAAATTATCAATCTCAACAATTAGTGAAATAAAATTTTACAACTATTCATTGAAAAAAAATTAGCAAAATAGAAGAAAAATTTCTCAACTGAATAAATAACAGCAGAAACTGCTATGTGTCTATCCAGTGTCTATTCTTCTCTTGTTTACTCAGTAACACAACCCTGACTTACTTGGAATATCAATGTGACCAACTGACCACTTATCTTTCTAGATTCTTTTGCAGCTGGGGGTGGAAATATGGTTCATTTCTGGCTGGTGAGATGTAACTGGTAGTATACTAGGACTTCTGGGTAAGTTCAGATTCCCTGACGCACGTACCCGCTTTTCCTCTGTCTGAAATATGCTTATGAAAAAAGATTATAGGCCTTGCCTGAGAATAAGACCAATGCCATTCACCTGGAAAATCTGGCCATTAAAAAGGTGAATGCAATCTGTGGTTAAATAAAGAGAAGGACAGTATTTAAAAGGAGGGAAGTGATATGGCCAATCTTACTAAAGTGCTCTATTTTGTCTTAGGTGCCACCCTTGTTACTCAGAACAGAGTAACAAGACTTGTAAATGGATTCCAGACAGTATCATGTGATGAATGCTGAAAGAGCTGAGGAAATTTAGATTTGACCCATAAATACTGGTAAGTCTGCTAAGTAGAAGAGATTTAAATAACATGTGCCACTCCAGAAGACACAAAAAAGATGGCTAAGTTAAAATTGTAAAGTAAGATTTTTTAGCAGCACAAAGAATAATTTGCTAATTAGAGCTTTTAGAAAATGGTGGCTGCATAGAAAGAGGTCATTATAGATGGATTGGCCAACTGATGGCTTGTAGGGGTTTTTAAACACTTCATGAGGGATCAGACAAGACTTCAAATTCCCTTCCACCCTTATGGACACTGTGATTCAAAGCACATAGGAGAAAATCTATTACCCAGGATTTAGTTGATTTTTAAAAATTTTTATGGCATTTAAAAAATTTTTTTATTCACTTCTTTTTTTAGAGACAGGGTCGTACTATGTTGCCCAGGCTGGCCTTGAACTCCTGGGCTCAAGTGATCCTCCTGCCTCTGCCTCCTGAGTTGGGACTACAGGCACGCGCCACTGTGCCTGGCTTAGCTGATTTTAGTTAGAGGTGGTGGGTTTCATCACTGGGCCAAGTAGTGTGGGGCTATGCCAAGCACACAGGGCAAACTGACCAACACTGACAAATCATGCAAACTGAAGCCACTGCATGGTATAATAATTCAGAGAATGACCTCAGCAAATCGGTTATCTGCCTTGGGCTTCACATTCCCCTGAAAAGTGAGGAGATAATCTTTAACAATCCTTCCGCTGGGAGATGATTCTAGACAGTGGCAGAGTCAGGACTATATCCCAGTCCAGTGTTCTTTCCACTCCTCTATGTAAATTTTTCAGTGATTTTTCCTTAAGGGAATACTTTTCACCTATAGCTATAATAAGTGAAAGTAGAAAGAAGCAGTAGCTAAGTGGTAGTGGATAGGTATAAGGCTTAAGTCAGCACCCCTCCATCACTATAAGGTGTCCTGGTTAGAAAGTGTTTCTCAGGTTTGCCTGGATAGTGGTATTCAGCTGAAAGTGAAGTTCATCACCTTCAGACCTGGCCCATAAAAGTTCATGGATATGAACCTTAGTGCTTTATGTCAACCTCTACCTGAATAGACAGACTCCAAGGACCAAAGAGGAGGGTGGAGCCACAAAGCAAAAGCAGCCTGGATCCCTGAATGACCATTGTAGGGTCTCCTGACCAGAAATAGCCACAGTGAACTATGTGTGTAAGAAATAAAATACAAAATATCACAGTTTCAACATAGTAAAAGTTTATCTCATATAGTAGAGCTAGTGTTATCCTACCTAATACGATTATCCCCTGATATCACAGGGGATTGGTTCCAGGATGGTATCCTTCAGATAACCATACTCATCATGCTCAAGTCTCTTATGTAAAATGGTACACTATTTGCATATAACCTACATACATGCTCCTATATGCTTTGAACCATCTCTAGATTATTTATAATATTTAATACAATGCAAATGCTGTGTAAATAGTTGTTTTACTGTATTTTTAATGTGTTTTTTTACTGTCGCATCGTTATTTTTTATTATTTTTTTTTTCTCAGATATTTTCGATCCACAGTTGGTTGAATCTGCAGATGCAGAACCCATGGATATGGAGAGCCAACTGTACACTACACATACACCCTTTTCTCTGCTGTACCCTTTCATAGGCATGCTGGAACATTCTGGTACCTTCAAAGATGGCATTTCTACTCTTTATTTACCCATATGAAGCTCTTTTCCCAAAAGTAAAGACTTCTGAAAGTCATTTGAACTGAGGAAATAATTTTTGAATATAAATGTAAAGTGAGTTGATTTGCTCCTTAATAAACATGGGTAAGAATGCCCTAAATTAGTGGGAGTACCTAAGGGGGGTATTAAATCAGTTTCCAGGGTTTTTTTTTCTCTTCTTCTGTTTAAGTGAAGGAAAGGGGAAATAAGGAGTAAAGGCAAAAGCCAATATAATATTTATACTGTAAAGATAGCTAATATTAATAAAATAAAAATACTAGTTTGAAGAACATTTGCATTTAATAAAGGATTATATACTTTTATTCTATTTAATACTTATTTCTCATGACAACTCAATGATGTAGGCAATGCTGGCATTTTAGAAACAAGTTGGTTCAGGCTTAAAAAAAAAAAAGAATCACATGCCTTGTCCAGACACACATTGCCAGCCCATTGGCTGAGTCTAACATTTTGCTCTTACTACTACAGTAGAAGATTAACTTTTATGGGCTGACCAGCTATAATGCAGTATGTAAGAATTTTTATATATTTTAATTAAGTAAAAAAATAAGAAACTGGTATATTTTATTTCTTGTTATTAAAAGTAAATCTTGTTTTTGTATGAGTATAGCAAAGAATTAAAATGTATAGCTAAAATGTCTATATCCCTTATGCATACAATGTCTGGTAGTTTAAAACCAGTGTGGTCTGAACTAAAAATAAATCTTTGTGCCTACTTTTTAGAATAGGTTATCCACTTTTCATATTTACATAAATAATTCTTTGCATATTTTTGGTACAAAAATCAATAGTTACAACAATAATATGTTTGGCCCAGAAGAAACTGTCGTGTTGGCATTTGACTTAGCCTTGACTTTGAGAATTGTGGCACCTGGAAAGGATCACTAGGGACATTAGAGGTTAGGGACAAGTTCTAGAAAAGCTAAGACAGACTTAGGATGAACAGATTCTACTCAATCCTAGCAAGAAAAACAAAGGAAATTGTTAATGATTGCTGCTGCTAAACACTAATAACAAAAGTAAGCCATAGCCTCCTCGTTCTTACCTGAAAAATATGGATAATATGCCTATGTGGCAGCTTCACAGGGTTAAGACATGAAAGCACTTTGAAAATGGTAAGCATTGTGATATCATAAAGGTATTATATTTTCACTATGAGCCCAAGTAAAAGCATGCTAATCCATGTTTCTCAGTCCACCAAAGCTCTAGAAAAAAGCCAGATCTATTTAGACCGATGGCCATCATTTGTCACTTTGGGACTAACTTTTGTGTTACAGAGTCCCTAAGAGGGAACAGCCCAGGGTATGCTGGTCCTGTGAGTCCCAGCTTTAGTGTGAACAAAGGTAAAGTCTGTTTAGAATATGTTGATGGGGTTCAGGACATGCTACTCCAAAATATGGCACCTTGGCATTTGAGAAAACAGCTGAAGTAGGAAGGTCTCTCCCACTTTGCCCTCTTCCTTCTCCCCTAAAGCAGGTCGTAAAATCATCATTCAAGTGGTGACTTCTTTATACCCACCCAGAGGAAAGAAATGTCCTTATCTCTGAAGACATGGGGAAAGAGAAAAGGATCTGAACAAACAGGCCTTGCTAACTTCCCCCCAGCTTATTACCATTAGAGCATACCCCTTTGTCCAATCATACTCCTCCACTTCATCCAACTTAGCATAAAAACACACGTTTCCATGTTTCTTTGGGTCTTCATTACTGAAGGCTCCCATGTCATGCAAAACTTACACTCAATAAATTTGGTTATGCTTTTCTCTTGTTAATCTACCTTTAGTTATAGGTGCTTCAGCCATGAACTTAGCAATGGGTGAGAAAAGATGTCTTTTCTCCCTTGCAATATCTAGTGTGCACCTCCACTACGACTCTGTCACAGCTTCCTTCCCTTCTTTCTTGTTTTTTATATGCATAAAGAAAAAAATACACAAAATCATCTTCCCATGAGTCACTAACTTAATCAAGGGAAACTTAAGCCATCATTTCACATGCAAGCTATGCTGTTAATGATTCTCCGCATGGAAAGAACCAAAGGGAAACCATTTATTCAGTAACAATCTCACATCTGGAGATGGGTTACTATGTGTGAGGCTGTCTCTTTCCCCATCTGCAAAGGCTTTTCCCTTATTTAAAAAAAAAAAGAGAGAAAAAAGTTTATCCCTTTAAGAATATGTAATAATACACTAAAAAAGTTAAAATCAAGTAAATTAGAAAACAGTGCACTAGAGGGATTTTTTTTTTTTGGTCTGTTTTTGAAACTGTGCCAAGCTCTTCAGCTTCAAATGAGAGAAATAAACCAAACACAACTAAAGCTTAATCTAAAAGGAGTAAATTATTGCAAATAAGCTGTTGTGACCCTCATCCACCTATGTCTCCAGCCATCCACCTATTTATCCAGTAAGTATTGTTGAACACCCACTATAGTTTAAGCCCACAGTGAGCACTGAGCATCTTACCATTGATAATAAATCACAGGTCCTGTCTACATAGAACTTACAGGCAAGGAGAGAGTTGTGAAAACAATGTGTGATGAGAGCTGTAACAGAGTAAGCATCAGGCACTAGAGAAGCCAGGGCCTCCATGAAGAGTTGTTCAGGCTGTGCACTGAGCATAACTAGTCTATGAGAACAACCTTCCCTGGCATCATGCAACCATAGCTTTGTGGGAGCACAGAGACAGAGATAGGGAGGGCTTCATGGAAGAAATCTTGCCTCAGTGGAGAGCTGAAAAATCTGAGAGTAGTTATCAGCCCAGGGGGCAGGGGGAAGCACTGAGAAAAGGGTTGCAGCACCAGAGGTCTGTAGCCCAGGATTGGGGGTAGAGATGCCAAGGAGGAAGGCAGAGAGCTGGTGATCAGGATCACATTCAGCTTTCTAACCTGTCAACTGATGATGTCTGTGAAGAACAGAGGATGTGAGGGGAAGGGCAGGTTTGTAGGGAAAGATAGGCTCTCACTTTGGAATTTGTTGGGCCCAAGGTGCCCTGGTATGCTCAAGTTCAGGAGGCAAGTAGATATCCAGAAATCTAGAGCTTAGCAGAGAGGGCTGTAGTTAAAAAGCCCAGAAGAGGAAAACTGAAAAGGCATCACTGGAGAGGTGGGGAGAAAAGAAAAGAGTGTGACAACTCAGAGACCAAAAAGAAATTGCCTTTCAGGAAGGATGGAACTTTCTGTGTCGAGGAACTGCTGAGACATCGAGTAAGATGACAGACAGCTGAAAAGAGTCCGTAGGATTAGGTCAGGAGTGACCTTGGCAGGGTAGTTTTTGGTGGGCAGCTGTAGAAGGAAGATTTTGGTGGATTGTGGAGTGACAGGAAGGTGAGGAAGAGAGACAGTAAGTACAGGCAAACTTTTCCAAGAAGTTTGGCTATAAAGAAAAGACATGAGCCAGAGGGAGACACAGGGTGAATTACATTAAGCCTCATCAGCACATACAATTCTATCTTCCACTGGAGTAAAAAGAGCAGAATGTGGAGTCACACACTGGAGCTCCCATGTAGGGCCTCTTTAGAGAGACCACAGCGGGACAGAGCATGGAGGTGGGGGGAGCACCTGTGTGCACCCCAAAATCAAACAATTTTTAATAACAAATAAATTCTTTCGGTACTTACTTTACATCTTTTTGCCCAGACACTGTAAAGTGCTACAGACACAGCCTATTTATCTCACCCACATGTCTGATATTTTTCTAGGGATTTCCAAGGGTGGCTCTGTTCTCAAGAGTTGGACACTTAACAGCGTTGTCTTCTCCAAAATTGAGCACAGAGTTGAGATACTTTGCATGCCTATCACATGTCGAGAGGAGCTAGTCTCCTTAACTATAGCTCTCGTGCTGTGCAAAGCACTGCAACAAGTCTCCAGCTTGCCCACACCCCACCCCGAGAAGGAAAGGGTGAGAGAGAGATGGGGTCTTCCGGCCCACCTACCGCTGCTTGGGTAGGCTGCTGCTTCTTATTTCGTTTGGGGCGTAACTTGGTAAAGTGCTCCAGCCTCTTCCCCTCTTCAGAGGGCAACTCGGAAATAAATCCTGAACTCCACTTCTCTTGTCTGATGGATGGGAAGGGTGGGTCTTCAATGTGAATTGGCACCTCTTCTAGTGCTTTATCTAGATCAAACTCCATTTCTAAAATTAAAAAAAAAAAAAAAATGTCTGAGGCCAAAGCTTAATGCATAGAAATGGATAAAAAAATTCCTTAAAGTATTTTCATCATGGAATAGCAAACACTCATTCACAAATCACTTAACTCTCTTTCTTGGTATTTGCCCATATAGTACATCCCTAAGAAACATCCCTAAAATAGTCTGAGGGCCTTGCCGAGGATGTTTCATAGTTACAAGGAAATGATTGGCATTAGCAAAACACTCACTTACCAAAGGCCCTAGAAACAGGCCGTAGCATTCGGCTATGGATACTCTTTCTTTTGGATTTAGGAGTCATCTAGCAATAAAATAAAGAAAACACTTAGACAGGTAGTCACAGAAAACTCCCCTTTCAAACTTCAGAAACATTCCAGATTGACTATTTAAATTTAGCATTTAAACATCATTTTCACTGCTTTGGAGGATGGCTGGTAGCCTAACTGAAAAGACTGAAGTGATTGATATATTTCTAAACATTTAAATTTCTCAAATGATACAGCTAACCTCTTACTTTTTTCCCCCAGCCTAACCAGCCAAATTCTATTTATATAGCTGGAAAGAACAACGTATGACAGAGAATTTAACTCGAAGCTGTACATGAGGATGTTAAAATAGATATAAAAATAAAATTCAAAGACTGCAAAATCAGTCACAAAAAATTGAAAACACAAATCTTCACTGTTCATTGTCACAACAACATCAATGGAAGCAACACCGAACTCTGTGTCACTTCAATGATTTAAGTGGTTTAACTCTTTTGTTTCACATTTTGCCACCGAGATTTTGATCTTTCCATCATGGGCAAACACCAGGAAAAGATGCCAGGATTCAAAAGTCTGTATCTGCTGGCTCTTCTCATTAACACCACTTTGATCCTGCTAGTCTTTTAAAAAATGAAACCCAAACTCAAACCAAGGCCAAAACTTAACAGCATTTTCCTAGCATTGGTGTCAGCTGTTTATGGTGCAAAGCCAACCCTCAGACAGGCGTTATCTTCTCCCTCAACAGGATCACACAAATGTCAAAGGTAGAGGGACCTTTTGTCATCATTTATACAAAGAAACTCGAAGGACAAAACAGAGTCATGGAGATGATAAAGGCTAACACTCAAGCTGGCAGTAGGAGCAGTGCCAGAGACAGAACCCAGTGATGAAGGAGCTCAGTGTCCCTCCTACCACCCCATTCATGACCAATATACAGATGGATGGACTTTAGGGATGTTTTAACTAGTTTGGTACTAGAAACTGGTACTTGTATGAACTAAGAGTTAACGTAACTGAAAGAACTTCGTTCGTATACTTTCACTTCATTTAATAGGTTGTCATCTAAGGCTTTCTCAAAAAAAATAATAATAATAATGACAATCCACATGGTTGAAAAACATTCTTTGGCTCAAAGAAAAAATCAGTTGGTACTGACCTTTAAAGCAAACAACTCGATGGTTTTGACAAATAAATATGCCAGTTTTAATAATAATATCCTTTTGCTATTATTTATTGTTGAAAGAAAAGGAAAGAAAAAATGATGAGCAAATGTATTTAAATCCAGGCTGGTTTTCCTGACATACCAAATGAAATTTGCTAATTTAGTTCTTTCAAGGTTTTGTTAAAGGCAGACGATTTGAGGAGTATCTATTTATAAAGCAATAGGCTTTGCAGGTTCAATAAAAACACAGTCAACACAATGCAACTGGAAAGGAATCCAGTTTGAAGCAGTTCTCCCCAAAATTGGCCTTGCAGTTGGCTGAATAAGTTAGTGGCAGGACTAGTCTATTCACAGGTGAAAGCTCTGAAAATAATTAATTCTCAAGAGATACAAACTACCAACACATATGCTGTGTTTAGTCGTGAAAAGTTCTTCAGTATTTTATCCGCCTTGCATATAAACATGGTAGATAAAAGAATGAAGTAGCATCTTGGGATATAATTTCTAGCCAATTTCATTTAGATAGTCACAAATAAATAGGAAAGAAGTTTAAAAATGCATGAATTGAAGAAGTCTTTTGTTTCCTGTGACTCTTGATTTTATTTTATAGGAAGGGTATTCATGAGCAAAAATAATCTGGCTCAAGTTTCTCTATCATTAAAGCCTTTATAATAGATACCAAATACATGTAAAATATATGAAAATTATGACATTTCAAATACATTGCAATTTTTCAAATATATGAAAATATAGTTATCTATATAAAGGGGTAGAATATAATGCATAGAAAGAGACTTATTTACAAACTGATGTCCATCTGTAAATGAATCATTCAGCTCAACCTAATTTTAGAGACATTAAGAAACACACAAAATCATCAGTATTTTCTGATGGTTGACATCAATCAAAGGGGAACTAGTTTTCTCCTCTTGGTCTCATTTTGTAATGCTTCAAAGCCCAGTATACAAAGTGTGAATGTCAGAAAAATGCATTCTAATGCATTTCATTGTTTTCCCTTATTTTATGTGCTTTTTACAAATGCAAATAACTTCTAATTATATTTCCCACAAAACTCTTTCACTGTAATTATCATATCTGTTAGTTCTGAAGTTTTATAACAGGGCCAATGGACTTTAGCTAAAATAGATAAAATTTACAATCAGGTTAGTTTCTGCAATTGGTCTGAAGAATGAAATCTAGTTTCTATCTCTTTCTCTCATGGGGTTTAAGTATAACAACAGAGAGAAAAAAAAATGAACCTTATTTCCCTCATATTTTTCTTACTTTTCTTTGGAATTTATTCTTCCTTAGTTTTATGGAAAATGTGGACCTCCTCAATCTTATTGGCTTATTCCTACAATCCCATTACATATAAATCTAAAGCAAGAAGAAATGTAAAAATGAACTATGTTAATCCACCTAAGTGTATATTTAGGAGCAAATATTCAACGTTTTTCTAAAAATTTGGTTTATTTGCACTCTTCCTACCTCCTCCCCTCAACTTTTAGGTTGACCGATGAATTACATCCTAGGAAAAAAAAAAATCTGACTTTACCAGCTTCTTTGGAACTGTTAGCACTCTTCCCTTTTTGTATCAAAATGAAAGGGTTAATTTTCTCAGACTGTTTCTCAGTCTTCATTGACCTTCCCTTGACACTGGTCAATGCCTAAGTGTTTTCTGAGTCAGGGAAATCACAAACGGTCCATCAGATGAAGGGGTCTGCAATTGAGACAGAAGAAGTGCACACTCCAAATGGACATTTCACAAATCAATTCATGGTTAACGTTGTCAACTTTAAGCCCAGACAAAATTAACTTATCTTAAAAATACATTTTGAGTAATAAGTAATTTTTAATAGTCACATTCTAAAGAAATGAGAAAAAAATGTGTTAAACCCTTATTTTAAATGTAATTTAGATGGGAAATCCTCAACAGACTTCTTTCTTGTCCTAATATCATAAACCATCAATAAACCCCCACCATGGCAGACGATATACCATATATCTATTTCCTAAGAATCCAAAAGCAGCATTGATATTTACGTTACTCTGAAACCTTACTCATTTCATCCAATTTTTATAATAGACTACAATGGATTTAAAACTATTCTGCCTGTAGCTCAATAGAGTTCTGTCTACTTCGCAAGTTAAAACACTAACATTGGAACCTTACAAACAACGCAACATATTTTCCTGTCAAACTCACTTTTAGCATGTAATTCCTAGACATACTATATTTTTTAATGAGAGTTAAATTGCTTATTATCACCATAAAAATAGGATGAGGTAATTTCCTCGTTTTTGCCAAGTTTGCACAAAGAATAATAAATAACACTCTTACTCGAAGCTCAAGAATTTATAATTTCTTCTCGACCCCCACCAAAGCTTAAAAGAAAAAAGCAAAACAGTACCAGTTGAGAAACAGATTAGGAAAATTCTTCTAATCCAAGAAGCAAATCACGGTGCCCATTTTTACAACCCAGGACCCGAAACAAGTAATATAAGAATCAGAAAAAAAAAACTTTGGAAATTTAAGTAAATCATGTCTTTTCATTTTTATTATTGTATAAATGGAGTAAGCACTTTTCCTCTCTTGAATGTTTGTACCCTCTTCATCAACACTCTGCTTGCTTTCAGGCACATGGCTGGGGATATTTTAAATTCATCGCCTGTTTTGCTAGCTGAACCATCTTGTAAAATCCAATCTTATCTCTAAATTGTTGCCTATTTCATTCAGGATCCGCAGATGGACGATGACACTACAGTCTCCTGGGAGACCAGCCAAGCAGCACAGAAGCAAATGGAGCACAAGAATATAAACCACAGAGCCACCAAAAAATACTTACACTTGTACAGCAGAGAGTCTCCATGCAGCAAAAAGAAAAGAAAAAAAATATGAATGGAAGAGAGATAAAGCAGCAGCATTACTAGGAAAGAGGAGGGAGACAGACACTATTCACAAACAGTGAAACAAAAAAGCTAAAATAAAAAGCCATCATAGCAAAACAATAAGGCAAGAATGAAGCAAAAATATTAAGGGCTTAAGACATCCAACCTAGCTTTTTATAAGCAGAAGCATAATTATAGCTTGAAAAATTTCAGAAACTCTTATCTACAGATATTACCTCTTTTCCTAAGTGTGTGCAAAATGTCATTTACCAACTCCACAACGCATTAACCTCATTTGGGGTATAGTGGCATTATCAGCTTCAAAGGCACATAACGGACAGAACACTGGCTGGATATTAGAAAATCTCATGCAGGTCTTGGCTCTTGGGCCATAGGGCTAGTCCCACAACAAAGCTGGGACAGCGTATCGATGAACATGTACAGGTGGCTCTTCTGGGAGCCGTTTGCATCATGCTATGCTCCCCATTGCCTTTTAGGATGCAGTAGTTTTGAATTCTCTTGACTCCTTAGTCATTAAAGCTTTTCAGGAAAGGATCTGATGACAGGATTTAGCATAGTTACCTACCTTAAGTGCAATTAAATATTAATACCTTATACATTAGTGGGAATTGAGGTTACCTTACATTTTACATTAAATCTCTAATTAAATAATTTTTAAAACTCCATTGGTCATCATTAACAGCTGTTAAAGCATTTTCTTATTTTTCTAAAAATTTATAAATGCATTTGAAAAACAAAAATCAAGAAGTCTAGTTGTAGAATATTAGTCTTTGTGATGGCAAAGTGTGGGGGTGTTGGGGAATCCTTTCTAAACCTCCTGAAAACACACTCTGAGGAAGGTCAGCTTTTCCCTCCTCCTGGGGCTGACTTTATTTTTCTAAATTCTTTATTTTTTGTGTGTCAATTGTTCTCAACATAAGATAGGATGAAAATACAGGGCTCCTCAACTGTGAATGTAAATGGTTTGGGTCTTTTCAGAGGAAAGGCAGCACATAAGTAAAAAGCATTCCCCATAACCATCACACCATCACCACATCATAATCAATAACATTTGCTTATCAGAAAGGCTTCTATCGGCAATGTCCTGAAAAAGTCTCAATCTTTAGACTTCCAATTTCGTACTTTATTAGGCAATTTTCTTCAGATATAACTCATTTTATGACCCATTACATTAGCATGTAAATAGTCTTGCTGGATGAAAGGAGAAAAAGTAAAAATATATTTTCAAATACTCTTGAATTGCCCAAAATAAAGACTCCTGTCCCTATCTTAACACACATTCCCCTCAGAAGCTTCCTTTATGGATATATACATAAGAGAGTTACAGCTGATGGTTAAGCTCCATAAATAATTTTAGACTTTCCGTCTCTTTGTGAAAAGTTAATTCAATAAGACAAGTACTTTGTCCCAATTATCTGCCTAAAGATCATTATAAGTGAAGGGGAAGGACCTTTCAATTGGTTTAGCTCCTAAAATGACAGTCAAGCAAAAAATGTTCCTATGAAGACAGAAACCATGGTAACAGGCATTTCAACTTTTCAATGGTGTGGAGATCATCAGTTAATTCCTCTACTCCCATACACTTTGGGGGACTCAGCATCTCCCCGTCAGGACAAGGGAAGCAGTGGTGAGGGAAGAGAGGCTATTCCTTCTCAGGAGTATGTCTCATGCTCACAGCTTTGGCTCTCAGGCACTGGGTCTGAATCCTGAATCTGCCACTTACTGAGTTGTAGGACTTTGGCCAATGTTGTCATAAAGTCAGGCCTCAGTTTTCTAGTTTTCAGTTTTCTAAATTGTTGTGAGGATTAAACTAGATAATGAATAGAAAGTGTTTAGAACAGTGCTTGGCACATAGTGCCAATCAGTGACCTTCCAGTGTGTCACAGTGATTATGAGCACTGTTAATATTATCATTTTTCTATTCTTCTATTCCCAAAGAGTAGGAATGGAGGGGGCATTAATAAAAAGTAGATTTATAACTGCAAAAAAGTGGAAACAACCTAAAAGCATCTCAGTAGGGGAATGAATAACCAAATGAGGTATATTCACATGAGGGAACAACATTAAAAGGAAAAAACTTTATATGTAGCAACATGAACAAATCTCAAATGATAACACAGAGTGAAAAAAGCAAGTTTCAGAATGATACACATGGTAGGATGCCATTTATATAAGCCCTAAAACATATAAAATAATACTATATATTGTTCATGAAAACATGTATGTTTGAACACAAAATACAAAGAGGAAGTGTACAATTAAACTCGAGAGGGTGCCTGTGGAGAAGGGAAGAGTGAGTCTGTCAGTGGTGGTCAAATGAAGCTATAACATTATCTGTAATGTTTTATATTATTCAAGATTCAACAAATACTAGTAAAGCACCTACTGTGCACTGGGTACTCTTGGGGAAGGCAGTAGGTATAGCAGTGAATAAGACAGATGAGCTCTTGTGCTCCTAGAGTTTCTGTTCTGGTGTACACTGACAAAACAAAACTTCCAATGTGTTAACAGCTTGCTCTTCAGGATAGTGGGAACACAGGCATTTGGCATTTTGGGGGTAATTTTTTATAATTTCTTAGGAATGCCCCAAAAGTTTATCAAGGAATACTTAAAGGAATCACTCTGGTCATGGTGTTTACTGATTATCTGGACATACTTTGCAGATGCTGTAATAAGAACCTGTCTAAATGACCATATACTCCTACCACTATGCCACCTCCTGATGGGTAATGATGATAAAGGCTTCGATTTGACCATAATAGTTTGGGGGGGGGAAGTGATCTACTATAACACATAGAAGGAAATTTTAAAGTTTCTTGAAGTAACTCAGGGTTGTTTGTTTAGTATATTTAAGTGTTGTATAAGTGTTATTGTTGACCTGTTGAAGTGTTCAAGAATAGCTGGCTCCCCAACATTTAGGAGATGTTGTTTTCCATAGTCCCAAATTTAAACAGAAACCCAGTACCATATCCACTCTCTTCATTTTCTTTATCATGAATCTCATATGTGAGGGATTTTAAAAAAATTAATATCAACTTTAAGAGGGTTCACTCTTCACTCTATAGGGTGTCCCAAAAGTTGCCATATATAGGGAAAATGTGAAATCATAGCTAAATGTACCTTTATTTAAAGTATATTTATTCAGTGTACCCTTTAGGTACATTTAGTTACAATTTCCCATTTTCCCTATGTATGGCAACTTTTGGGACCACCTGTATTTATCAAAAAAGAACAAATGTTTTGCCAGCCACTTTAGCATTTCCTTTTAATAAAAGAGCAGAGATGCCACATTAGTCTCCGTGGAAGGGTGTAAAAAAAAAGAAAAAAAAAGAAAAAAAAAGAAAAAAAAAGAGCAGAGATGACGACTTGATGGTTGGAACTGGATTGACTGGGTGAAGAGGGGGGGAAAGCCAGTTAGTTAGAAAAATAAGGAAATGGGGAATTTACCCCCAACCACAGCAGTTTAGGCAAACTGCCCAAAGACTGGCAGAGGGCCCCTACCTCCTCAGCCCTCTCTCAGTCTCCAGGCAAAAATAAGCACCATACCTACAAGAATTTCAACAACTAAGAGTCATCTAGTCAAGTATATTTACTTTAAAAAATAAGCTTAGAATAGAAACAGGAGATGCATAGAGATAAACTGTTTCTACAAGTTAATGGCCAAAAAATTCACTACAGCATCCTTTATCACAAAACCAGTGATTTTTTTATCATGTGTTTTCATTTTAATAGACAGCAGAATACTTTTGAAACACCTTAAGTAGTGTGTCAAAAATACATAATTGGGACTAATTTGGCTGAAATAGAAAAATGCCCAGAGACTGACTCACAGGCATCCCTGGGGAAGACAAAGATGAGCATCTCTGGGTGGAAAGAATAAGCCGGGATTCTGTCTTGTTCACCTCTACAGCCCCAGAGCCAGGAGAGGGCTTGCTATGTGATAGGCTTTCAAGAAGCATTTGCTGAATGACTGAGTGAACTGAACCACTCCTTTAACCCAGTGCTCTCCCAGCATTCATACTGTACAGACTTGTTTAAAAAGAAAATCTGTTACTACTACAACCATTGTTACCAAAAAGGGCACTTAGGCACAAAGATAAAATAGAAAGGACATATCTATTATAAATAACAGTCCTTTAGATATATTTATTTTCATGAAAAATTTGAAAAATTTATTCTGGTGTCCTTATTTTTCCCATTTCAT
>NW_012137303.1:1976389-1981034 GCF_000956105.1 Propithecus coquereli
ATAGCTCACTGCAACCTCCAACTCCTGGGCTCAAGCAATCCTCCTGCCTCAGCCTCCCAAGTAGCTGGGACTACAGGTGTGTGTCACCAGCACCCAGCTAATTTTTCCATTCGGGCTAGTCTCGAACTCCTGAGTTCAAGTGATCCTCCCGTCTCAGCCTCTTAGAGTGCTAGGATTACAAATGTGAGCCACCACATGCAGCCCTACTTCTTTCTTTATTCTTACACTTATTAGCTGCCCTTCATCTGTAAAGATCAACTTTTCCTCTTTTAAAACCCTCTGCACTTCCATCTCTCTTTATATTTTCTAAGTATTACTGTGAACTCATGGATTTTTTTCATTAATTCAATGTATCATAAATCATCACTATCATCATTCTTTTTGGTGCTCAGAGTGTCCCATTGGAGCCCTTTCAATCTGGATTTTGTGTCCTTTGAAATAATCCTATTGGATGTGCAGCCAATCTTTGCTTTTTATTACAAGATATCCTAGGCTCACCTTGTGCTTTTCTGTGCACTTTAAAAATGGATATGGGCAATTCCTGTTTAATGAACTAGATTATAAAAATTAAATATTTCCTTATAGATTTTCAGCTGAGTCAATGCTCCAGGGGGACCAAAACTCAGTAATTCTTAATTCATTTTTGTCCTCAAACATTTAACCTAACAGTATTATCACATTTGTGGTTGAAAAAGTGATTTTTATGCATTTCTACTTTTAAAGGTCTGATGCAGTATAAATCTCACTGAGAAAACGAGATGCTTAATTCTTTCTATGACTGTAGGACAGCACGGAGCCTTCCCCTGAAAACCTAGGAAGAGTAGGTGTATAGAAGCCACAACTCTGAGAAGGCTGCAATAAATCGATCGACAAAGGAAGAACGATACATAGAGATTTAGTGATGTGCCACATTTCCTACTGAACACATTAAATCCAACTATTCACACTACACTCATTAACTTTCATATCCAGAGTCTCATTTCACATAAAAGTTAAACTGGCATCATGATATTAAAACAAAACATTCAGGGAATAGCAACGATGAGAGACTATTGTAAAGACCAGGGTAGAGGGCTATTTTGAAATTAAAATGGTTCATTTCTTTATTTTCCAAATCTGTACAATTCTTCTGATATGACAAAATTAAATCTTTATCTTTCTAATTTTGCCATGTTTTCTCCAGGAAATAGCTCACTTTTTATGTATTTTAACTCATCTTGCAACAGATGCAAAAGTGAAATTTCATACTTGAATAATTTCCTTAGAAAGCGAATATAACTTAACACATTTTTCTTAAAAGCACTCCAAAGAATGATATTATCTGGTACTGATTTCAAGCAAATATCTTACCCTGAGAATATACGTTAGTCCGCTGGGCACAGAAGCATGATGTTTATTGATAAAAGGTCAAGCATATGACCCACTAGCATTATAATAAAAAAGAAAGTGGGAAAATTCTCTAACTACTTTATTGTACTGTTAAGTACAATGTTACTCCAGTGGTTATAAAACTTGAATAGCACTTTAACATTTTATTTATTATGAAAGAATAAACAATAAAGGAAAACCCCACCATGTATTTTACTTGAGAGACATATTTTAAGTCTAGATCTTGGAAAGTCCATGTTACAATGGAAGGCAAGAACAAGGAATTTAGAAGATTTAAATACTCTCCTCTAGAATGGATATCATGGTTCAGTAACATCAAGATGAATAATCAAAATTAGCTTAAAATGCTTAATGTAACACATTTGCTTCCTCCATAGACTATTAGCTCTATAAAGATGACAAAAACTAATAGTTAACAACAATACTACCAAAACCACCAATAGGAATCAGATTAAATCCTGTAACAATTTGCTTTACTGCTTTCAAAAACTTGAGTCCAATAAACTGCAATGGTGCCAAGTAAAAAGAATGGAGGGTGATTTTAGGGCCTGGTGACATGACTCTGGTGGGAGCTGCAGTAATCAAGTGGTAATCAGGACGTCTGGATCTCCCTGATTTATACTCACAGAGCAAGTGACTCAAATATTATGGATCCACAAGCTTTTCTGAAATTGGGTCCTAAACATCCCTTTATCTTAACTCTTCAACCTCAAATAGAGGCCAAGTATGGTAGCTCATGCCTGTAATCCTAGCACTCTGGGAGGCAGAGGCAGGAGGATCACTTGAGCTCAGGAGTTTGAGCCCAGCCTGAGCAACAGTGAGATCCCGTCTCTACTAACGATAGAAAAATTAGCTGGGCATCGTAGCATGTGCCTGTAATTCGAGCTACTGGAGAGTCTGAGGCAAGAGGATCGCTTGAGCCCAGGAGTTCAAGGTTGTGGTGAGCTACGATTATACCATTGTGCTCTAGCAGGGGTGACAGAGTGAGACTCTATCTCAAACAAAATAAAACAAAACAAAAAAACTTCAGCTAGATCTTCGGGTAAAAATGGCTTACCACCAAAACTGAGAAACCTGGTCTGGCTTGGAAACCAAGATCTTTGTCATGTTCAATTTAATTTCTTTTAATTAACATCCCTTCTGAATGGATTCTTAAGTGAGATTCTCAAGAGAGAGTAGATTCTCAAGATATCCCTTTCTATAGATCCATTGTTTTGATATTTATTTTCTAAAAACTTTAGATCAGTGTTATTAATACATTGCCTTCTACCTATAAGAACATCTGCCCAAAACAATATGCAATACTGTTTACCACTTTTGATTTTTCATTGGCTTTGATCTTGTTTCAAAATAAATTAATGACGTATAGCCAAGCTATAATGAAAAGTTGGATAAATTTTCTATCCAACATACTTCTTATATGCCATTGTGGCATTTTTTTATAATAAAACAAAGCTGGCTTTGAGAGCATATGGGTGCAGTCTCTTATCTGTTGTCCTGACTTAATGTTCACTTTAACAAATTCTGTATGAATCTTTCATTGACATTCTCCAATATTTAAGGTTTCAGTATCAAGTAACTGCATACAGGTGGCCAATTCGTTCAGTTACCTGGGGAGTACAGACTACACAGTGCACAACTAGAAGCATTATTGAGGTTTTGTTATGGCCATGAAAGAGAATGCTCTGAAATCTTTTACAAGAAAAAGCCATTTTGACCATGCTGAATTGAGCATAGTATTTGTGGATTTCAATTGCATACTTTCTCAAGGTCTGAAGTGGATTTGAAGCTGCTTTCAAAGAAAAATCCTGGCTTGATTTGTAGGTACCCATCCTACAGCTCAGCTCTGGTTAGATGGTCTTCTGTTTGGGCAAGAGAAATGATCATATAACTCAATTTTGATAATCAAACGTTAGGTCTAAAACTTGTAGCACTAGCTCCCAAGTTAAAGCTCCATCCTTAACCAGCAAGCAGAACAGCGTACCATGTGGTCCTAACGTGGGGGTTGATCCTTATGTTTACTATATTATAAATCCCTGAGGTTTTTTTCTCCTTTTAACTCTATTCACCCTCTTTTACCTTTAAATTTCTACTAATCATTAAATCTGCCACGTAAAATAGCTTCTAAAAAAAAGTCAGAACACATATAAATTCAACAAACACATTTACATAAGGTTGCACAATCTAGACAAAAATATACCAAAGAAATTCTTTGCCCTTATATCTGGAGCATGGAAGTAATTTTTTGTTCTAGTTTCTACATGTGGTTTTCAGAATGAAAGTCAGTATGATTTTCTTCAGCATACACTTCAAAGGCCAAAGCTAAAAACTATTTACTTTATATTTTAATTTTGTTAAGGGATGGGCTTGTGACGGAGGTTTGGCCTCAGCCCTGAGAGATGGGAGAAATCTTAGATATAAATTCCAGCAGTGATAGAAGTTTCTTCTGAGGCACATTTCGGGAAACTGAGAATCTGGGTAGGCAAGTTCACTCTCTGAATTTCTACATGTGAGCTAAAGAATGCAAGTTAACTCATCCCAATGACAATTAGTGATTCTAAACTACAACTGGTACAGTTAGAAATTTAGACAGAATCACTTAATTTATCTAGTCTGACCTACTTTTAACTTAGACAGTCAAAAGCATAATGCGGAGTTAATTATATACTAGCTTCCTTTCCCCATCCAAATCTACATTGTAGGCCACTTCTTTTTGTCATTCCCAAATTTTAGCCCAAGTAATTCCACCCTGCTTGCTCCCTTCTCAGTAAGTCTATACTCTCAGGGGATATTTGGCTAAACCTCGGATTCTGTCAGGCTAGAGGGAAAACTGTCAAATTGAAAGTCAGGGCAAGCAGCACAGCCTGATTAACTACAAGGACTGAATGTGGACAGACCATGTGTGTTCTCAGTACGGGCAGATTCCAAAAGATAAAGAGTCCTTTACCCCAGGTGTGTATGCTGCTAGTTTCATCAGTTCAGGCACCTACAACCCAAGCCATTGCTTGCCCAGTAATTGCAAGAGGTATGAATTTGTTACTATAGGTTAGAATTTCTCCTGATTCACTGAGAATTAAAAATACAACTCTATAAGGAAAGAATTGGTCTGTGGGCATGGAGATACAATCTACCGAACTCTCGGTGTAACCCTAGTGAACTTGGCCTACCCAGTGCAAAGGCTCTTCCTCACCCTGAATTTCCCCGGGACTTTCTGGTGTCCCAGGCCAGCCTGAAGATCAGGAACTCAGCAGAAAGG
>NW_012137303.1:1982139-2003421 GCF_000956105.1 Propithecus coquereli
GATTTCCACTTTAGAGAGCTCCTCTGGCTACTGAGTGGGGAAGGATTGATGGCAGAGGTAACAGTGAAGGTCGGAATAGAGTATGAGTCTGTTTTAGGTGTCCAGGCAAGAACCAAAGGTGCCTTGGGTGAGGAATAGCAGCAGATATGAATGGTGAAGGAAAGAGAGACTGAGGCTGACTGTCATCAGGTAGAGATGGGAACAAATGCGCAGAGGAGACGGTGGTGTCACAAAGCGGATGGTGACGCCTTGGGTAGGGGAGAGGGGAGAAATCAATGATTCTGTTTGGGACATACTGAGTTTGAGGTACCTGTTGGACAGTTCATTGGAGATGTGAAGTAGTTGAATATACATACCTGTAGCTCAAGGTATTAATAAATTGAGATACATATCACAAATGCAGAAAAAGAAAAGTGCTAGTAGAGCTGAAGAGGCTGTGACGACTTCTGGGAAGCGGGCGTGGTAAGCACGTCCGTACTGTGGCTTTACGTGGGCATGGCTGACTGCTGGCTCAGACCTGGTCACCAAGCTCCACAGTTAACCTAGTATACAGATCCCTCCTGGACATCTCAACCAGGGACTTATGAGCACCTCAGTCCCAATGTGGACGAAACAGAAATCACTAATGTTTGTTTTTAGCAAAACCTGCCCCTTCTTCCAGTTTCCTTACCTTCGGTGGCTCCTTGTTGCCTTAACAATAAACAAGTAAACAATAAACAAGCAAACCCTTTAGTGAGATCTACAAGGCTGTGTGTGATATGCCTAATACTTTCCCTTCCAGCCTCCTCACCTAATCCTCTCTCCTACCCTTTATTCCTGTCATCCCATAATACAATGTTCCTTGAATTATGCTGTTCTTACTCCAAGCCTCTATATGTGCTGCTTTAATAAATTTACTTACTCATTTTCCTCCCAGCTAAATTTTCTTTCAAATGCCACCTGTCACTGCACCAACAGTTACCAAGGGCCTATTAGGTGCCAGGCGTGATGCTTAGAACCTTCTTCTAGGAAGTCTTCCTTGACAAAGCCCCGCCCCCAAGCTGGGTGCTGCATCTCTGTGTTTCCATAGCAACCTACCTACCTCTATCAGAGCACTTTCTCACTATATTTAATAATTCACTTTATTTTACTTATTTATTTCTGAGACAGGGTCTTACTCTGTCACCCTGACTACAGTGCAGTGGCGTCATCACAGCTCACTGCAACCTCAAATTCCTGGGCTCAAAGTGATCCTCCTGCCTCTGCCTCCTGAGTAGTTGGGACTACAGGCCTGAGCCACCATGCCTGGCTAATTTTTTCTATTTTTAGTAGAGATGGGGTATCACTCTTGCTCAGGCTGGTCTTGAACTCCTGATTTCAAGTAATCCTCCTGCCTCGGCCTTCCAGAGTGCTAGGATTACAGGCGTGAGCCACTGTGCCCATTTCACTTTATTAATGTATAACCTCCTGGATCCAAAAAATGAGCTGAGAACCATAAATAATAGCAAGATTTTTCTTTAATGAGTAAATTAAGATAAAGAAGAAAAAAATGAAGCCAGATTATGGCTGACCACAACAAACTACTTCTTCAAGTACTGAACATTTTTTATAGGTCAAAAGCACATTGAGCTCTGAGCCTCTCAACTGATGATACCAAAGTGAGGCACAGTCATGGCACAACTCGTTTTGTCTGCAAGACACAGAGCAAACTACTCGGGACTCCTCATAATGACCTGCAATTTCTCCCTATTTATTAAAGTGTTACTTAATAATGATCAATGACATAAAGCAAAAGCATACTTCAGAAACACAATTCTATGGGGGCTCAAAACAATATGAAGAAAAAGGGGTGAGCTGATTTAGCAGAGACTCTCCAGGTGCCAAATCTCTTCTACCTCTGCATCTCTGCAGGGAAAAGAATAAGGTCAATGCAAGGAGCTGCTTTATGCTTAGTATTCCAGGAAGGTTGAAACACAGCAGGTAAAGTGAGTTATTGTAGATGAAAGTTTCTCAAACTTTTTTGACTGTAACTCATTTGTATGAAATACATTTTACATCACACACCAATTAATATGTACATGTGTGTAAAACAAACATTGAATGTAATCTGATACTTTTGTTTTATTTCAGATCATTTTATTTAAAATCCTGGTCACAACATTACATGATTTCATGACTCATTAGTGGATTTTGACCAAAGGGTTGAAAGATGTACCCTGTATGAATTCAAGCCTTTCTTCATGAGCTCATTTCAGTGGTAGACTCCCATCTTTCAACATCCAAACACATTCATGGGTGGGATTTACACAGATGGCAGTTCTGGGATCTACCAGATCTAGCTTTGACACTTCTGCCCTCAACATAGCAAACTTGGTGGGTGGTATGTTGGTTCATTCACCTTCCATTCCTAGCAAGAAGCCAAAACTACCTGGTATGCAGTGGATCAACAATAAGCATTTGTTGAAAAAATGAATGGCCTTCTGGTTTGTATTTTTGGCTCAGAGGTCTTTTGATAGCTCACCACTACCTAAGACTTCACCAACATTAAGCACTTCTGTCTTGTCTCCTGGGCTCTTCCGAGAGCCAGCAGCCATCTTCTTCCAGCTTTTTCCCTTACCCCATCACTCAGGTAAAAATGTCCTCTTTAAGGACCTCCCATTTTCTTCCTCTTTAGACAGGTTCTTTCATACACATGTATACAAGAAGTATTTCCTTAGTATCTAAAGGAAATATCTCTGTTTTCTCCAATTTGAATATTGTTTTGTTTAGAAATTCAAAAGAAAATTTTTCGTCCTACAGGGATTTGGTTTTTGATTTTAATTGGCAATTAGTGATAATTTGGAGCTTTTTAACATAAGAAAAAGTTTGTTGAAGCAAATGTAATTGTGATACATTGAAAACATGAGGTTTCTAAGAGTTGAAAAGTGAGAATTTAGAGAAATTATTTACTATTGGCTCTACTAAATCTGTGATTGCTTGTAAAGGACTTAGTTTGGACTTCATTAACAATTTTTTCTATTTTTTAAAATTTTTAAATTTTTTTCTTTCTTTTATTTTAAACCCAATTCATGGGCATAAAATTTTTTCTCTTTTAGGAAAGTGTAAGTATACTTCAGTGTCATCCACACTTCCCCCCATACACACATACACGTAATCAATGGCATGGTTTCTATTTTGTAAACCTGCAGGTTATCAGAGTCATTTGTTTAATTCAGTTCATGAAGGAAGACCAAAACTGTCTATTGTAATTATCATTACATGTCAAAATTTAAGTCATAAGAATCACCATTTCCAATCAACAAATCAGATGTCCAATGTGGATGCTGGTTTTGGAATAACCCTGACTAGTCACAACTGGTTAATGTTTGAAGTCATTTTATGGAAGGATTTTTTTAAGTACTCCCCATCTTCTCTGTGGGGAGTTTGGTTCCTACTGGGAGCTTTAAGGCTCTGGGGGTGAAGTCTGCTCTGTCTCCTGCAGGGATAAAGGTCTTTAGTCTGTATGAAAAAGATTAAAAATTATATATTGAAATTTGAGGTTGAATTTTTTAAGGGAAAATAATTGCTATTTTATCGTTGGAGATAGGATTCCCAAAGATATATTCTGTAATAATTCAAGTCTTTTAAAATTCTTTTCCTAGGAAATAGGAATAGGCAGATGAACTGCGTCTATGCATGAATATCTTTCGATTTAAAATGGGTATGACACTCATTAAAATAATTGAAAGAATTACATACAATTAGTGAACTAATTACGCCTAAGGAGCAGACACTGGCTCTTCACTGACTTGGCACACTACCTTAAACCCCAAAATTCTGCTACTTTTTAAAGGTAGTATACTATACATGGTGGCAAATCAAATATTTAGAGATAACTAATCATTAGAGTGAGAACTGCATTCTTCAATACCCCAAGGGCCAATAAGTTGAAAGATACAGTTATGAATACTGATTTCCTAAGAGCACCTGACTGCAGGAGAAGAACAGATGGTCTGTGAACAAGAAAGATTCTAAAGAAATACACATTTCAGCATGACATGTAAGCTATGTGGGTTGAAATGATAAGAACTATATAGGAAAGCTAATTAGTCATTGTCACTAACAAAATAACACATAGAAAGGCACAGATTGTTCCAGGTAAGCCAAAAGTGGGAAAAATCACTTTTAACAATTGGATAACAATGGAGCACGGCAGATTTTTGACACATTTTTTTTCCAACAATGTTTAAAAACTCCAGGCTTTCATTATGTTATCTAACACTATGCCTTTCACTTGTTTTCACAAGTTCATCTGGGATTAGCAAGCATCTATCTCACAGAAATCAGTGCAGTGTAATTTAATCTAATGCAAAATTTAATTCTGATTGTAGGAAATATCACAGATGAAATCTATATACTGATTATAGAAGGCTGGTTAAATGCACAGACTCTGGTACCAAAATGTCTGCCTGGGTAACCCTGGACAAATTACTTAACTTTGCTCTGCCTCAGTTTCCTCATTTGTCAAATAGAAGACATGAATAAGAATTATTCATAGGTTGTTATGAGGATTCAATTGGTTAATAGTCATAAAAAGCTTAGAATCCTGCCAAGCATGTCATAGGTACTACACAAGTGTTTTAAAACATGAAGAAGAGTTTTTAAACCATTTGGTTTTCTGCTCTGGAGTTAAACGGATGTCAGAATGAACCTCTGGGCTGTGAGAGTGGATATAGGTTGAAAACCCTGCAGGTTATTCTGATAGTTCTTGATCCTCTCCTGCCCACCTTATCCCACCAGGTGAACTAGATTACCTTTTAGTTTCTTACTAGTTAAAAGAAAAAGATAATTTATCTTATTGGAGACAGATTTTTTTTTTTTTAAATAATTCCTCTTTCTGACACTCTATTTCAAAAGAACAGCCTTCTTTAAGTTTATAAAATTAAGTTTGATTAGAAGCTTGGTCATCCTCCAGCAGATAACAGGAATCACTCAATTCCCCATGGAATCACTCAATCATTATAATTTCAGCCCTCACTTAGTCAAAGCAAAAGTTTAATAGTTGTTGACTAAGTGATGAATTCTTTTCAAAGAAATCAATCATATGGATTATTGTTTCCAACTCCAGGAATGTAATCCTTAAATTCAAATTAACATAAATTTCTATGCCTAACTTATGCCCTTAAACCTTCCCTAGTGCAATTATAACTACTGGTTCTTTAAAGACACGTAAGCACTGAAGTGGAATTGACTTTTGGATCAGGGAGAAATGGAAGAAAACATGAAGATTAGAAATCCAAGGTCAGGGGCAAAAGAGGTGGCTACATCTCTACTAGGTTTGCTAAAGAAATGTTCAAAAATGGATTTAGTAGATGTCATGACCTTCTGGACAAAAAGTGCCAGGATCTGTTAACAATCTTAAATCCGTGAATAGAAGGTTGGTGATGTGTCAAAGTTACTTTGGAATATCCTAGGGAAATTTCACAGTTCTTTGAGCTATTAAAACAATATTTTAGGTAATAGTAAAGTTACAACATCACCCAAAGCAATCAAATTCAACAGTGCTCTAGCTCCATCTCTGGCACAATTTCTACCTGCTTTTAATTCCATGACGGTAAGGTTAAATGCATGTATTTATGTACTTGTGCTTCTGAAATGCTCCACACAACAGTTACTTTTGTGTCCTAATTTTCTGGATCACTTAAGATAGAAATGCTGCCAAGAAAAATGCATATGCTCATTTAGAAAATTAGAGAACCATCACAAATTAAATGTCACTCCCTTTGACATACGTGCTGCAACTCCCCCCACCACCCCATGGCACGACATGAGGATCACAACTTGAAATATCTGGTAACAGATGTCAATGATAAACAATAATGATTTGCTACTTTGATTATGAAAGCAGGAAGGGTAGGTAATTTTAAAAGACCAATCTAATGCTCTACTCCTTCCAAATTAGCTGTGAGCTTGTACCACTGGTTTAGAACAAGATACTCAAAGCTCAGAAAATAGATTTCCTTTAAGAGAGAGATCCCTGCACTTGGGGTAGCTGCTGCCACGTAAATGGTGCTATCTTGGCTGGCTTAGAATTGACAATTAGGCTGAGAGTATAGAGGAAATCATTATAGTACGAAACCCACTGACTTGCCCTTTTTACACAAAAATACTCTTTTTCATTAAACTAAAAGCAAACTTAACTCTGGTTTTCTACTACTTAACAACTTATTAGTTAGAACAATGATTGAAGACAAAAATATATTAGAAAAAAAATGCTATTATCACAGCTAAAAAGTCTGATCATCTAAGTTTTTGTTTTTCCATAGAGAGATCTGTCTTGGGTTTCTCTGTCACTCCCTCCACACCCAGGGGCCTGCTCCTCATCCTAGGATTCAACAGGTGCTCATCTCAGGACTGGCCCTCACTGCTTACCCTCCTTGGCCCTCTGAACCACATAAATACCACCCTCCTAACCCGAGCTGTCCTGAGAGTTCCGTTCAAAGAGATCTACAGCTACTCCTGCCTCTTTTTGCATCATGACGACATGGATGTTTTTACAACACGGAAGCCCATCCATGTGGGGTCCGCCTGCGGCATGCCTCTCTCTTAGGTTCTCACAGAGGTCCTGCATCTGCATTTTAAAAAATGATTCCTCTCCACTACCCTCACCCCACCCACTTTATTTAAAGATAACAACCTTTTTTTCTCTTTCACAGAATCAAATCAAATCAATCAAACAAAAAAACAAATTTACTTCCAAACAAAGCCTACACAACTTAAAACCAATGTTACAGTAGCTGAGCCAACCTTTCACAACCAACTCTCCCTCATCCCCAACTGCATCACCTATAAACCCAGTAAAACACATTTCACTAGCTCGTGTTTCCTTCATCCCTTTCTAGCTTACACATGACCAATAATTCTGACAGGAAACATGATATGTAGAGTTAATTTTAAATTTTTAATTCAAATCTATTTCCTATTAATTATTTTCTTTTAGGGCTAGTCTAAGAGCTCTCCAGGACAATTACCCTATGATAACATAGTGTCTGACTTCTAATGCCTCAAAATGCAAACAGATTTAAAATACTTATGAAATATACATTTTATAATGTACTGGACAAGCAAAGTTTCAAAAACTTGATAATGCCCTCCACACAGATCAAATATATTTGTAGATTTATATAGTGGCATAAAAAATTATTTTTCAGCTTTATTTAGTGATATTAGAATGTTACTTGAAATCTTGGATTACACTTTAGACTTTCTTTGTAACTCTCCCTATTATAACAGGGCTTTACATGGTGAGTATTTTACTATTTACATATTTTACAAAATGATAATAGCAGTTTATAAATAAGGAAACTTCTTAACATATTTCATTGTCTTCCTGGATAGAAAAATAGTATTGGCCACAAAAATAAGTACTATTCCTTAACAATGGCTGCATCTAAAAATTACTAAAATCAAAAGCTAATGTAGGGACGTTTGGGGATATAAGTAACTGAAACCTAGTCTTACCACCATTGTCTCAGATTATAAGGAATTACTAAAAAGTAAATATTTTAGGAAAATATAAACATACTGAATCCAGAGGATTAAATAGGCACATACAACTGTTTTCATAGTAAAGTGAGAAGTAGCTATAGTGATAAATATAAATTTTAAAATAATGAAGGACTGAAGTAAAATTATCCTCAGAGTAAAAAAGTATCAACAACCTAAATGCTTTTGTAGGGCCAGATGGATGTACCACATGAAATTTAGAAATGGGTAAGGAATGAAGACCTACTGCTAAGTAAACACTTCAGTGTGTATTCTGTCTTCTAAAGCACATCAAGTGAAGAGAATGAAAGAGAATCTCATCTAAACAGGAAACCCAAATTCAAGGGTGTACCAAAAAATTGTAAAACAAAAAAACAGGAACCAGCAACAGAGAAAAAAATGATAGGACCAAGAAACAGATAGTCATCCTACATATTTTAGTTGAGAAAAGGTCCTTTCCCATTTTTGTATGGCTTATTTATAGCTTCATGTAAAGATATTTTCCTGTTACAAAGGACCTTTAGAAGTTACTTAATCCATTTCTCCTAATTAATTTAGGAATTTCTTCTATTATGGCTACAGGACCTTAGAAGGGGGCTATGCAAATTTGGGGGCCCGAAGCTTAAGCTTTATTAGCTTCATTAGCAGCCTCTGCATGGCAACAAGTTTCTGAAAGAAGTGTCTTGGAAGGTTGGGAGAAGGGGATGGGATTGTTTGGTTAGATTTCAAAAAGTGAGATATTTTTAAAAAAACAACAGCACAGTCCAGTTGGGATAATGGTGCCGCCAAAGGTTGTGTCTTACCATACAGGTATCCAGATCTTCCAAACGCTCTATCTCTGTTAGCTCCTCCACTGTGATGATGGAGCGTTTAACTGGCTTTTCCTCAGCCAGCTCGATCTCTGAGGACTCTTGTTGAGGAAGGGTCTTGCCACGTCTGCTGAAATGGTCAGCCTAGAGGGTCAAGACATGTACAAGGGGAATTTAAAGTACAGAGACAAGTAAAGAGCTGCTTAGCCGGACTCCTTAAGATGTCTTCCACAAGATGGTGCAGCGGGGGGCTATGCTGACAAGTGGTTAATGACAAGTCTTTTTTTTCCTAGAGGTCAATTCTTAATAAATTTACAACAGAATAACTTACCTCTTTTATTATCTTTTTTTGGAGAGCAGAGTGTTTTAAGAAAGAAATTACAAACCTCCCTTAGTAAATGAGGAAACTACTTAGTCTAGAATAAAATAGTGTTTTTTATTAATTTTATTTGACACTGCCTCTGAAGGAATCTCCTATATCTAGTGCTTAAAAGTATCTGAGGGAAATAAAATGATTCCAACTTTCATTATTTTTAAACAACTAAAAGGAGGGAAATCAGTAACAGAATTTTATTTATTGCTAGCTGTCACTGTTTTCATATAATGATTACCATATTTGATATATTAATTTCCAGTGCAGTGTTACACTTTAGGTAAACATTAAAAATTAAACAGTAAGAGGTAGAATAAACTGGGCTGAAATTAAAAAACTCCAGTGCTAAGCTGATCCAACACCAGGAACTTTAATTATTTTCAAATGATGAAAACCAGTTGACAAGTCCATCAAACCTTTGGGAAGACTTCTAAATTTAAGTTGAAGAAAATGGTGTCTGAATGTCACTGAAAACAAAGTTTCATTTTGATGACACTATTTTCTTCATACAGTACTTAATCTCTTTCCTTATAATCCAAATCATCAGTATTAATGCTAAAATGAAGTTCAAACTGAAACAAAAGTACATTCACACACAATTCATTTTCAATTAAAAAAAGTCAATACTCTCCGAGTAAATTCTTCAAAAAAGGACAAATGCAAAGAAGTGAAAAATTCAAACTTTCAGTGTAGTTGTCACATGCAGTTATGTCGATACAATATCCAGTATTTGTGTCATCACATGAGCATTTTGAGGCAGTTCCTGAAGCTATGGGTTATCAATAAACTGTTTCTAAAATGATGCTTTTTTGATTTTGCTTGTGTGCTTATTAAAAAAAGAAAAGCCTGAATTGATGTAGGTCTTTACCATGTCAGGAACTAGAGACTAGCACTTCTTAAATTCAATGTGATGACGAACCAGTTTTTTATATGTCCAATTTGGCACAAACCAATATATTGACAAGATACAATAAAAATAAAAAATTAGAAAAATAACATGTATTTGGATATTGTGGCCATGTCAAATTGCTCGAGACGTTTCTCAATGCTGCTTCTTGGGGAGCCATCAGTGGGCTAGCTCTGGTCCATAGGCAATACTTTGAGTAGTGGCACTAGAGACGTCTGTCTTATTCTTCTAAATTTTAGGAGATAGTCTTATATATTTTTCCCAAATGAATTTTTCGAAATATGCATTTTGTCTGCTTCATGTAGAAGAAGCTGTTGCTGCTCCTCTCATTTCAGTTCTCCAGCATCATGCAACAATTCAATGCCAAGAAACTGGATATCTCCATCCTACACAGTTAACTTGAATTTTTTTCTTAGAACACTGTTATAACTTGCTTGGGAGATTTCTACTGTATCATATTGCTAATATTTTTGAGACATAACATACAACCGGTTCTAAGAAATTCATCTGTGCCTCAGAAAATTTCCCGAAGTTTGAGAAACATGAAGTTTTTGATATATTTTTTCATATACACTGATATTGGAAGTAAAGTCCCCTACCTGGATATAGAACCAGTTTCTAGATGAAGGAAATTAATTTTTTCACCTTGGTTATATCTGAGGCACCTGCTGGGCAGTCAGCAGCTATCACTAGATTATGCCCATTCTACTCTTGTACTTTCTTTAGACTCCAAATGTTTCATTTTCCCCCATGTTTTCAGAATAGTCCATCCTCAAATAATCATATCAGACAGCAACAAAATGAGCACAGATACATTAAATAAACTAAAAATGTTAATTTTGGACCTCAGTCTCAACATTATCTCCTACCAAAACTTTTGGTGTGTATTATAAATGAACAAGATTTCTGGATATGATCACTTTTATTTTCCCATCATTCCCTCTTGAGAAATTGAAACATGCTCCAGCATGGCTAGAAGTTATGTAAAAGAGCCATGAGGAAAACTAGGATCCTAACCCATAAATCTGCAAAGGAGTAAAATGTAGAAAAGAAACTACACCCTCATGCTGGAGGCCATCTTGCATCTCAGCAGAGCTGAAACAGGAGGTCCTGCCCAACACGTGCACAGCACTCACCAGTTTATGATGGCAATGTGAGAGTGCATCCAGGATTTCATCCACAATTCGATCAGACAGGAAGGAAGCCACTGTCAACTTTACTTCACTATGTGAAAATCAAAAGGATAGAGCAGCATTTTAATATGTGCAAAGGGAAAAGAATCATCCACCCTTGATGCTCTGCTGATAAGGTCAACTGTGATTCCATTTCTCTCTTTGAATATTGGAATACAAGAATGTGTGAACAGGGTTAAGGATTTCTAAAAATAAGCCTTAAACACTCCCATAAACACACAGGTAATAGACTTTCTTCACCAATTTCAACCTGCTTCTGCAGTTTCAAAACCCAAGATTTAATGGTAGAAATGAAAAACATCTGAATAGAGACAAACTTAATGGGAACCAGATGTACCACATGGTGAGGAACAATTCATCCATTGATATAAATGAAAACAAATGTGGCCTGGAGTAAATTAAGAAAGTCTAGTCTAGTTGTTAAATCAGTTATTGCTTTAATATGCATATCCCCCACCCTTTTAAAAAACTTCTCACCAATCAAATGGCATCATATTAACACTGCTTCTGCTTTGACTAACCTTCTTAATTTGAATGGTTACAAATTCACAGTGCCCTTTTCTTTTATGAACAGAGGTTCCTAAAATTTTCAGTTTTGGTGCCTCTTGCCTGACTTCAGAAAGTTGCTCAGATACAGAAAGTGGCTTGTAGCTTTCACTAATAAACAAATGCAGCCACTAACGTTTCAGTTAGATGGCTGGTATTTTAGTTAGCATTTTCACAATTTGGTATTCCCAAGAATTCAACTTCCATGTGTGTTTTCAGTCAGAATAACTTAATGCACATACACACAAATGTACATAAATGCATGATATATTTGAAGGTAAATGTGCTAGAGAGATATATACCCATATTCCAATATTGTCTCGTAAGCTGAAGTTGAAAGTATATTTCTGTACAGGGAAAAATCTTGCTAACCTAAAGGCAATAATTTGTATGGAGATTTCTCTGCACAGGAAGGTTTCTGATGATGGGGCAGAAGAATAAGAAGCACAAACTCTTTGATGCCTTATAGTAAAAATTTTTCTGGGCTAAAGATAAAAGGAAGTTTCTTTAATTCCCATCCCTGAAACAAGGTCTCACTAGCTATTTGGTTTATCTCATACTTCATTTATTATTCCCCAGAGGTGTCCACTGGTAAGTCACCCAGGTCTCATATTAAACATGCAGATTGCTAGGTCCCATCCCAAATTTCCAGAGGGGCCTAGAAATCTAACTGTAAATACTTCCTCTGATTATTTTTAGGCGTGTTTGGGAACTATAAAACTATAGGTTCAATAGTTTGTCTCTCTCTTTCTCTCCCTCTCACTGAAGGTGGGGCGGAATGGTTTAACTGTTCCAAATTGTAGTACCAAAAAAGACAGAATCTTAAAAATGCAATTATTTTGAATGTCTCAGGATTCTTCTATTATTTTGCTACTGGGTACTACACTTCCTTATTGAGCTTCCAGTTTGCAAAAGTTTTAGAGGAAATGAATCAACTTGACCTGCATGTGCACACATGTATATGAATATATACAAACATGTGTGGGTGTGCATATTTTCATTCTATCAATGCTCAGTATAATGCATTACAAACAGCCAAGTAAGGAGTCAATGAGCATAAAATTGATTCATTCCTGTTCAACTTTTAGGATTTGCCCATTTCAAAGAAAGTGACCATATTTGACAGACTTCAATACTCCAGTAAAGGCATCAGAGTATGATCTATTTGGTGGTTGAACCCACTATTATAAAGAATAGTGGCCAATACATTTTTTTCTCCTTAATATTTAGGGGCCCTCAATAAAAATTTTGAAACCACAGGTTACAGAGATACATAAGCATACCAAGCAAGGGCAAGAGTTCATAAAATCGCTAATCTATGGGGTCCTACAACTCTCTGAAAGTCTTTTCTTAATTTCTCAAGTCCTTCCAATTGCTTTAAATTCAGCTGAGTAGGTTCTAGAGGCTTTATTAAAACAAACAAACAAAAATAATAAAAAATAGCTATACCTTAGACCTGAGACCATCCAGTTATTGCAGAACTTCTAAGTCCTCAAAGTTCTACATAATCTATTAACAGCTTTAAGGTTGTCAGCCTTTGATATCCACAGAGTGATACTATAATTTTTGGCTTGTTTTGTTTTTGACTCTCATTTTCCTTATGGATTGTCATTTATGTGTTAAAACCACTCCCAACTCTCTGGACAGGAGCTATTATTCCTGCTACATCTAAATATTTTTATCACTATTAAGAAATGATTAAAGTGGGAAATTAAAAATGTTTCTGAAATCAGTTTTTAGTAATCAGATTCCCCAACTAAGAGACATTATGAGAGTTAATTGATCTCATAATAACTGAGCTATAATGTAATACTGGTGATCAGTCTCCATGGAAAAATTCAGGAAAGTGTCCAATAATCACAGCTTCTAAATATTTATATCTTGTCATATTTTTCAAACAGAAATTTATGTAAACATCCCAAAGGCACCATTAACATATACATGGTATCACAAACCCACCAAAATAACCAGAAGGAAAATAAGGTAAGGTCAGAGTGGGCCTCTTTGCCTATTTATCGGCTGTGTATTTGCTCACAACAGCAAACTGATCTCTGTCTTCAAGCTAGTGATTTATAAAGGTGAAAGATAAACTTCAGAAGCAGAAAATAGGGATTACAAACATGTACCCCCCTTCTTAAACATAAAGCTCTTAAAGAGAGGAGATAACTCTATGCTCTTAAGTAATGCAGGCATTTACATGGTCATTTTGGAAATGTAAAAAATCTATGCATTATGCACAGTTATATTTATATACAGTCTCTGCCTATTAAACATGCCTAAATACATTATATATGGATAAAGCCAATAACAACCCTCTTTACAACTGCCTCCACTGCATTCACAGAAACCGCAGATCTTAGGTTTATTAACATTATAAACCTACCTAATTTTGTTAAGGATATCAATTCCAGACTGCTCCAACAGGACATTTTTTACAAAGGTACGTGGAATGGAAATCTTTTCGGTGCTGGCACGAATCAAGTCTTGTCGAATGTGGGCTTTTTTCATCACACTGGGACAAAGATTCTCAGCAGCATCAACCATGGACTCAAGCAATGCCTGCAATGCAGCACAAGTGGAGGGGAAGAGATGATGACACCGCACCAGAGGCGCCCGCCATAAAACTGAAAGGTGGTTATATACGACACTGAGCCTCGGAGAACAGCGACACAATAGAGTCCAGGGGCACAACCAAGGATTCTGAGCTGCCCTGGCGTGACTTGTGACTGCTGGATGATCACTGATCTCTGGTAATCACTTTAAATCAGACACTTGGCAGAACCACACAAGCTTCACGCTGGCATCTGAAGTGTTACGGTGTGGCAGCTGTACTTAACACAAAGCCAATAACAAGAAGATTGAAAAATATAAAAATATCAAGCCTTTATACAACAATTTATCACATCAGATCGTTCTTCCTGGGACTAAAGTTACACATATCCCTAGAAAATATATCAAATTGGAAGGTTTGTGAGATTTTGCAAATCACAGAAACCCCAATATTAGGGAACCATTCAATTGCTCTCTCCTAACAGCTGTAGCAGAAAAAAAACACGGAAACTACAGCCAATTTTACTCTTTAAAAAGAAAAGGCATAGTTGTAGGTAAGATAATTATTATGACAACAATAAACAATATGAATAATAACAGACAAAGACATTTACAGAGCTCTTTATAAAACAGCATTCATAGTAATGGTCAAAACATATTTGCATAACACTTTAGAGTTTGAAAAATGTTTCTGCACATTTTATCTTTCTGACAGCTGTGAAGATGGGTAGAGCAGCTATTCATGTGATCTCCATTTTATAGTTGAAGAATGTGAGCTAAGGGAAGTTAAATGATTTGCCAGAGATGGACAATATAGCCGAAAAGTGGGAAAAGGGCATCAGCGTTAGTGTCAGACCTAAATATGAAACCTAGCTGAGTGACACTGGGCAAAGCTACTGATTTCTCAATTTTACTTTATCTATGAAATGGCAATATTAATAAAAAAAGTTCTCACCTCATAGGATTACTGAGGATTAAATAATATTACATATGTAAGTTGTTCAGTAGAGTTTCTAACACTCAATGAAAGCTCAATATATTACAGATATTATTATTAATCTGATTTCTAAGGCTCTATTCTTAATGATAAGAACATAGTTTTTGAAAGCCAGGCTTTGATTCTTTTACTGTTTCAGTGTGAACAAGAACCAATGAGGCACTATTATTGAAAGACTAGTACAGAGGTCTATCTGCTCACATATTCAAATGCAAAGCACAATTCCACTAGTAAAACTTCTCAGTACGCTGCAGGATAAGCCATAGAGCAGCAGGCTGATTATAAGGATCGTGTAGAAACGAGGGGAAGAGGATGGGAGGCAGCCACTTGAGAAGTTTCCAAAAGCCATTCCCATTTTGACAGTGCTCTGTCCCTCTTATAACGTTGGTTGAATAATCACTGAATTATTACATTATTTCAAGAAAGCCCCTAGACCAACCATCTGCAAGAGATACAAATATATCAGTTTAAGGCTAATTACTTTCCTCTTCGGCATGGGAATAAACACATTCTGTTCAAGACTGAGTAGTAGTCCAGTACTACTAATAAGAACAACCTCAGGTATCAATACTCTGTTTTAATTCTGTCATGTTCATCAACATATTAGTTACTTTCTGAAAGGTCTCCCTGCAAGACGGTGCTAATTCAGTCAGAATGAACTCCAGACCTAAAGAGAAGAAGCCTGGCTTCCAGCATAAGCCCTGACATGAAACTGCTGTGGAATGTTGAGTGAGTAGTGTAAAGTGAATTACCTTTGCAGATCTCTGCATTTGCATCTACAAAATTATTTATTTAAGGCCTCTTCCTACTGTGCAAATCCATGACTACATAACTTTGACCCTGTAAAAGGAATTTAGCCTGCCTTAGGCATGCAATTCAACAGACGTTTCGGCATTAGTTCCCTACCACCACATCTACCCCTACATTGATCAACAGTGTAATAAGGCACTTTACACTCTACAAAATAATTTCATCCACGATTTCCTTTGATCCACATAACAACTCTGTAAGTGAAGGTAGATTTTAGCATCCCCACTCTATAGATGAGAAAATTGAGGATCAGAGGAGATAAGTAACTTGCTTAAGGTCACTCAGCTGGTTACTGAAATTGGTGAGATGGGGACTCAGGTCTTCTGTTTCCCACTCTGTCCATCCTCTTCTAATGCCCTAATCAGTGGCCAAAGCAATGTCCCCTTCCTCTCTGTTTCATTACCTAAAAGTTTCTTCCTCTGTTCCCTTGATCAAGGGTATCTAAGGCAGCCAGGGTAGACTTTGTGTGCAGGGCTGGGAGAAAGAGGAGAAGGAATCGCAGCACATCCTTCCAAGTCCCCTGGCCCTCTGCACAGCAGACCCTGTTCTTCCTTCCCATGGCTTCTAATTATTACCTATAGTTTAATGAGTCTCAATCAAATGTTTATTTACAATCACCTATATAATACATATGATATAACACACATACGATACAGCCCAGTAAGCACTGTCACCAGGATCTTCTGCCATGGAAAGGTCAACATGTGTTGTCCTCCCCTCCCCCACCCAAACAATAACAACCACAACAGCAAAATCAACCTTTCTTGCCAAGTTCTTTATTGTGAGGAATGGCACCAAACTAGGTCAGAAATCTGCAAGTCTCCCTAGACATGACCTATCTCAATCCTTTCCACCACATCTGTCTCCAAAACAGCTTAAATCTCCTCCTAGATATTTCTACAAATGTGGAAATATGCCAAAAGTATTATTCTTTAGCACAGAATAAAAACCCATGAAATGTATCTGGTAGATGCAGAACTTTCCTGTCTCATTTCTTGCCATATCTCTATATTTCCTTTATAACTACTCATAATCCAGTTACAGTTGTGGTTCCCCACATGATCCAGGCTCTGTTTCCATGCTTGCACACATTGTTCTCTTAGCCTAGATCCCTCCTTTTTCCCCTCTATAGCTAGAACAAATCCTTTGTACTCCCCCTTACTCAGCTCAGGATTTCTCGTTGAGAAGACTTTCTCCCCCTACTCCCTTCATACTCTAAGCTGTATTTGATAGCACATACTCTTAGGTGATGTCATAATACTCAGTGGGTAACTCAGTGATCAAATGTATAATATAGTCAGGAAGTTAGTGAGTTTTAACCATTTTGGAGCCAAGGAACCCCTTTGAGAATCTGATGAATATTCATCCAGAAAAATTAGTATTCAATTTTACACATAATTTTGAAAGTTCATGGAAAGCTAGAGTCATCACACTCTAGATATAGAACTTGTATTTAATGGCAGGTGTGAAGTCTTACCCTATATCCCCAGGGCCTAGCACACTTCTTGGAACAATCCCTAAGGAACACAGAAAAACTATTGCAGGCCCAGGGACTCACTAAACATGGGTGCTGAATAGTATCTCTACTGATCTCCAATGCTACCTCTGTCATTTCTAAAGTTTGTATACATGTACAGTCTATTTCTGGGATCTTTGTGTTTCTTTGGTTCATCTATCTCTGCATACTGCCCTAATTATCATAAATCTTAACATGTGGTAGAGCAAGACTACCAATCTTCTTGTTCTTCTTGTGTCTGGGCTATTCCTGAGCACTGTTTTTCCATATATTTAGAAACAGCTTTTTCAACTTCTATTAAAAACCCATTGGAATGTTTATTAAAATTGTTATCAAATAATAGATGAATTTAGGAAAAACTGACATCCATGAAAATGACTTTCCCTACCAGTAACCATGACACACATTTTGATTTGTTTTAGACTTTCTTTAAAGTCTTTCAATTAAGTTTCTCCATTGAGGTGTTACACATCTTTGATTATTTCCTAGGCACTTTATATTTTTCTGTTATTGTTTTAAATGGTGACTATTGTTAATGATATTTTCTAACTAATCGTTGCTGAACATGTAGAAATGCAACAGATTTTTACATATTGCTTTATGTCTGGAAATCTTACCATACTAATTTAATAACTTACCTGCAGATTCTTTTGGGTTTTCTATGTAGGCCATCATAAAATCTGCAAATTATGGCCAATTTTTAATAATTCTTATATTTTTCATTTTTGATTGTCATATTGCATTAAGACTTTCAGTACAAATATGAACAGAAGTGGTGATAATGAACATCTTTCCCTTATTCTTGATTTTAAAAGAAATACATTTTCCCCCATTTCGAAAAATTCCAGACCTACAAAAAGTTGAAAGAATAGGACAACAAACACCCTTCTCTTAAAATTTACTAGATAATAATTTGCAGGATGTGCTGCTCCCTCTGTGAAACATGTGAAAGCAATTTGTAGTCATCATGAGCCTCACTCCTAACTTCTTAAATTAGCTATGCTTCTCATTAGTTTTCAGCCTTTCCTCACTTCTAGTTTTGATATTTAAGATGATGTATCTCATTCTAAGTACTGGTTTAGGTGCACCTCACAGTTTCTGATATTACTACTTACATTATTGTTCAATTCTATATATCCTTTAAATTATGCCTGCCTTCCTCTTTGATCCATGAGTTACAAGTAATTTTTAAATGTATAAACGTGAGTTTCTCTTTTAGTTATATTTTGTTATTAATTTCTAAATTATTTGAGATGGAACCAGAGAATATGGTCTTCAAAAATTGTTAAGCTGTTCTTAATGACTTCATAGGCATTTTTCATAAATATTCCATGTATCCTTAAAAAAAAATCTGATATTCTCCTATTGTGCACTGATCACATAGGTGTACTAGATCACAACTGAAATTTCTGTTGTTCAAATCTTCTTTATCATTACTTTCTTAATTTACTTGAACTGTCAATTACTGATAGTCATTTTTAAAGATTTCCACCACAATGGGTGAATGTCAATTTTTTGTTGTAATTTTGTCCACTTATTAATTTATATTTATATTTACATATGTGTGTGTGTGTGTGTGTGTGTGTGTGTATAAAGCCATATGATTAGATGCTTACACACTTGAAATTGTTATGTATTTCTGGAAAATGGACAATTTGTCATTATTGACTGACAAATTTTATCTCTAGTGATGCCTCTTCTATTGCCATTTTGGGTGGCATCAATTATTCTGGTGTGAAACTCAACCATGTATTACAGGATGTTTAGAATCACTATCAGCTGCCCATACCAGTAACTGTGACAACTAAAAATAGCCCAATATTTCCTAATGCTCCTCTAGGAATGCCAAACAACCATTAGTTTAGTGCCTCTGTTTTAATGGTTACATCAGAAATTTTAACACGCATATTTACTTCATGTCTAAAGCAACACTGTCCAATAGAACTTTCTGAGATGATGGGAATATCTGTGCTGTCCAATAAGGGAGCCACTAGCCACACATGGCTATAGAACATGAAATGTGCAAATGGAAATCTGTATTTTTAATTTTATTTAATTTTAATTTAAATGACCACATGTGGTTAATGGGAAACACGTTGGACAATGTAGGTCTAATGCTGAGCTCTTAACTCTTCTCTAGAATAAAACTAGGATGTTGGACTGCTTTAACTCATTCCCTACTAACTCATGTGCTCATTTCTAGTATTTTGCTTTTTAAAATTTTATAGCACATTAAATACTAATGTCATTGTTTCATTTAGTTAATGTTTCTATTAATATTTACCCATATTTGGCATCTTCCTGCTCATTATTCCTTGTTGTAGCTGACATTCTCCTCTGATAATTTTTCCTTTGTTCCAAAGTATATCATTAGATGTTTTTAGTGTAGGATAGTGACAGGAAACGATTTTAGTTTTTGTTTTGATAAAAATGTCTTAATTTTATCCTTCTTAAAAAGTGGGTCCATTGGGTATATCATTCTAGGTTGACACTATGTTCTCTCAGAAGTTTAAAGATATTATTTCATTGTCTTTTGGCTTCCATTAACTGTTGAGAAATGAGCTTTCAGTCTTACCATTGATCTTTTTTTAAATAATAAAAATAGCCACCCCACACTGGCCTCCTTTTAGGATCTTCTCTTTGTCTTTGGTGTTCTCTACTTTTCATTATGGAGATTCTAGATGTGCATTTGCTTTTTTATCTATCCTGCCTGGGTTTCACTGGGCTTCCTGAATCAAAATATTCTGGTCTTTCGTCAATCCCTAAAATTCTCAGCCACCATCTCTTCAAATGAAAACTTCCCCTATTCTCTATTTCTTTTCCTTCTGGAAATCTAAATTAGGCTTATGTTAAACTTTCTCATTCTATCCATGCTTCTTAACTTTTCTTACATATTCTTCTTTTTATTAGTCTCTCTGTGTTTTACTACCTTCAGACAATGTCCGGTGAACAGGCCTGTATTTAAATTGTGATAATCAGATTTCATTTTGCATGTATATCCCTCATGACACTTGTAACAGTCTATATTTCTTAACTGTAAAAATAAATAAATAGTGGTATTTAGGAAACCTGCATAATATTTGTAAAATAAATTGGATTAACATTCTTAACATGGCAGCTATACTCATACATACAAGGGCTGTCCCAAAAGTATCCAGCCACTGTTAATATAATGAGAACATGTTACATGGCTGGATACCTTCCGGACAGCCCTTATATATTCTTGCAGTGAGCCAATAACTTGCTGTAACTCGTTACAAGCAAATACAACTTCCATGCTGACGTGCCCTGAAATCTTTTTTCTCTTGCTTTGGAAAATATAAACTGTAGAAAAAGAAAACTCAGAGAACTCTTCTGGCCAAACTGAGTTAATAGTTGACAAAATGCCACCTAACCCCTCAGGCCTCATATCCTAAGTAAATCTGAAATTTACCAGTGAAGTATTTTACCACTGAAGCCTTGAGTGAAATCAAGAATTTGCCAGGCCAAAACAAAAACCCTAAAATTTAAGTTCAGAAGGGAAAAATGAAAGTTTCCTTATGTTAAAACATTCAAATCCCACTTGTTCATCTACTATTACTCCAGGAATAAATGTTGGGATCAAAAGAGGGAAAACAGGAGGAAAAATGTCATTAAAAATACCTAAAACAGGCCAGTCCAGAGAAAACATCGCCTCTTTCAAAGACAGAATTTCTCCAAACTTATTGCTTTCTTCTGCTCCAGGAAGTTTGCAAGAAGGTGGCTTATCTGGCCATTTCTTTTGTTTTCTGAAATAACACTTTGGAAAGATGTTTCAAAGAGCTATTTGAACTTATTCTCATCCAATATTCAAAATGTCTATCACTGGCCATGATACAGAATGATCAAATATTAAAGCTGGAACAAATATCATGAGACTAAGACAATCTTGCACAAGGAAATTTGGTCCAAAAAAGTTACACAACTTGCTTAGAGCACACAGGTAGTAGCAAAACCAGGACACAAATCTAGGCCTGCTAGCTGCTGGTTGTCTTTTTTCCCCCTACTCAATATTAAAAAAAACTTATTTTTACAAAATAACATGACTGTTTTACAAAAT
>NW_012137303.1:2007261-2008663 GCF_000956105.1 Propithecus coquereli
TGGTGTCAGCCTAGCTCACCTCAAACTCCTGGGCTCAAGCAATCTTCCTGCCTCAGCCTTCTGAGTAGCTGATACTACAGGTGGGCACCACCATGCCCAGCTAAATTTTTCTATTTTTAGTAGAGATGGCATCTTGCTCTTGCTCAGGCTGGTCTTAAACTCCTGAGCTCAAGCAATCCTGCTTCAGCCTCCCAGAGTGCTAGGATTACAGGTGTGAGCCACCGTGCCCAGGCTGGATAATCTATCTTCGACCAAAGGCTCTTTGCACAGATTAATAAAAGAGGCATTCATTTTTATTCAATAAGTCACAGCAACCCTATGAAACAAAAGATTGGCGATTAGGAGACCTCCATTTTGATCACTTCTGTTGGCCTTAAAGCCATAGGAAAAATACCTTATTCCCTTGTGTCTGACTGTCTCATCTGGAGTATGAGAGTTGAGCTGCTTTTACTCACAACACTTCTATCGCCAAAGTGTAGGCGTTTGCCACACCAGGCAATTCTCCAATTCTCTGCATACACCAACTGGGTGTCCTACAATTCAGTTCAATTCTGCCACTATCTACCTGGAGTTAGCATCAGATCCCACAAGTGAAGGGCTCAGTCCCACAAGGCTACCCTACTTCAGATGCCGGTTTCAAGTCCCAGGTTGTCACTGGTACTTCTGGCCAACCAACTATAAATTTAAGGGGTTCCCACAACCCCTTTCTCAGGTTCAATAATTTGCTAGAACTCACAGAACTCAGAAATGCATTTTACTTATTATTACTGTTTTTCTGTAAAGGAAACAACTCAGAAATAGCCAAACAAGAGATGTATAAAGCAAAGTATGGGGGTGGGAGGAATTCACCAACCGGAAGTTCTCTGAACCCCACTGCTTAGAGATTTTATGGAGGTTCCATTACATAGGCACGACTGAGTAAATCATTGGCCATTGTGACTAAACTTAATCTCTAGCCCCTCTCCTCTCCCAGGAAGTCCAGGGAGTGGAGCTGAAAGATCCAAAGCTCTAATCACATGGTTAGTTCCTCTAGCAAGTGCCCTCATCCTAAAGCTAGCTAGGGGCCCACCAAGAGTCACCTCATTAGGATAAACTCTGGTGTGGTGAAAGAGGTTTGTTATCAATAACAAACCATCTCTATCACTCAGGAAATTACAAAGGTTTTAGGGAGCTCTGAGCCAGGAATTGAGGATAAAAAACAAATATATATTTCTTATGAAACCGAGCCCATCAAATTTAACCTGCTTTGCTTGCTTTTAGTTGATTTTAAAATCTATATAGCTATATACCTAAAAGTCATGTAGTTAAGCAATACATGACTAAATCTCCACAAACTTCCTTAAAGATAACATCTCTAGCCGGGCGCGGTGGATCACACCTGTAATCCTAGCTCTCTGGGAGG
>NW_012137303.1:2008713-2011922 GCF_000956105.1 Propithecus coquereli
TTTTTGAGACAAAGTCTTGCTCTGTCACCCCAGCTAGCGTGCAGTGGCATCATCACAGTTCACTGCAACCTCAAACCCCTGGGCTCAAGTGATCTTCCTGCCTCAGCCCCCAGGTAGCTGGGACTACAGGCACCCACCATGATGCCCAGCTAATTTTTCTATTTTTAGTCGAGATGGGGTCTCATTCTCTTGGTCAGGCTGGTCTTGAACTCCTGACCTCAAGCAATTCTCCTGCCTCAGCCTCCCAGAGTGCTAGGATTATAGGGATGAGCCACCACACCTGGCTGATATTTACCTTCTATTCCCTTCTAAGACTGGCAGGAGTCCATTTCAATGGTTTGATGAGATGGAAAGGAAATAGACAGCGAAGGTATGAGGGATAATCTATAATTCAGACCCATTGGAAATAACAATTGACAACTTTGAAGCTCTTTGACAGTGAAGGTCTTGCTGCAATGTTTCACACTAATTTAAATGCCAGCCACGTCTTAGTATGGAAGAAGTGCTTATAAATATTTTAAAGAAAAAAATTAGGCAATAGATATAAATAGGTACTTCGCAAAAGAAGAAATACAAATGGATAATAAAATTACTTAATGAATCACTAGGTTATTGAAGAAATCCGAAAGATACACTGAGATTTTTATTTTTTACTCACTACATTGAAAATTTTGTTTTGTTTTGTTTTTAGAGACATAGGGTCTCACAATGTTGCCCAGGTTGGACCTGAACTCCTAGGCTCAAACAATCCTTCCACCTCAGCCTCCTGAGTATCTGGGACAACAGATATGTGTCAATGCAACCAGCTTACATTGAAAAATATTGAAATATTAAATACTTAGTATTGCGGAGGACATAGCAAAATGAGCAATTGCTTGTACTACTGGACAGTAGTTTGTAAACATATATGAAAGTACAAAACATACGTACTATTAATATTTGGCCTAGCCCTGGGTCAATTATAGGGATTGACTCTAACAGAATTAATCAGAAATTGGAAAATAAATTATGCTCGTATATTCATATAATAGAATACCATGCAGCCATTAAAAATAATGATTATCATTATCCAGAATTGTATTTATGACATTGTGCAAGATATAAAAAGGTTACTATCAGTGTGTATAGTATGATCATATATATGCAAAATTGTATGTGTAGGCACCACATGTCCAGCAATTCACTAAAATATTAACAGTGACACTATCTCTGGTGTTTCAGATGATTTTTACTTTCTTCTTTTCCACTTGTTAGTATTGTTTAAACATTTCACAAAGAGTAAGTTTCATTTTTTTGTAGTCAGAAATAAGCAACAAGGCTGATTTTGTTTTAAATATGTAAGAAAGTATCCTTCTTACATGTTATATCATTCATGAAGGATAAAACAAGTGTTATTTATTAGGTAACAAATGGTCTGGCAGAACTCTGTATCAATCAACAGTCCTTTTTTCTACCCATCTGTCTCTGCTTAGCATGGATTCAAAATAACCACAATTAAATAAAATAAAAATGACCCACAAGAGTCTCTCTGTATTATATGCACAGGAAGACAGGGAATTAAACCCCTAAAAAATCCACAACATTTTCTCCCTCATTAACTTAATTTTCAAAGAGAGTAATTAGCATGTTGCAAAGTTCTTATTGAGTTGCATATCAAATCCCTATGAGCAGAGGAAATTGTGTTCTCAGAAGAAAACAGACCAAATAATTATAGAACTTCATACTAGGTTTTTTAAGGCATCCTTGAAAAACAGACTGGAAATAATGTAATCTTTCTGAATGTAAAATTTCTCAGATGTAGCTGTTTTTTGAAGTTACCTTAAGAAAAACCTAGTCTTAGTTTACCCTACCCCCCAGAAAATTTCAGAGACTTTTTTCCTATCTTTTTTTCAGTCAGTGAGCCTATAGGTAGGTCTCTGCTATTTTGGGTACCTTGCAACTGCATTCTAAATGCTGTTTCTAGTCTTTAAATCAGCTTTATACAAGGATTGTTATCTATTTACTTAGTGGCAAGCTCCTCATATAAGCAGTTATGTAGGTACTGCAAGTATAGTTCTTGTCATGTTTCCCATTCTCTAAATCAAAGGTAACAACGGAAGATAATTTTTCCTGGCTGGGTATGGTACCTCAGTCCCGTAATCCCAGCACTTTGGGAGGCCAAGGTGGAAGGATCATCTGAGGCCAGGAGTTCGAGACCAGCCTGGGCAACACAGCAAAACCCAGGCTCTACAAAAAACTTAAAATTAGTTGGGCGTGGTGTGCGTCTGTAGTCCCAGCTACTTGGGAGGCTGGGGCAGGCAGATTGCCTGAGCCCAGGAGTTCAAGGCTACAGTGAACAATAATAACACCACTGTACTCTAGCTTGTGGCAGAGTGAGAACTTGCCTCCAAAAACTTAATTAATCAATTAAAAAACCGTAAAAGAAGATAATTTTTCCTGAAAGATACTTCTCTTTCTGCCCAAGTCTAAGTAGAAATCACCCATTCCCTTATCAGTGGCAACCTATCAGATAAAGTACATTTAGAGGTTTACCATTAAAAATGAAATTGATTTTTACTTGAAGTATGTAAGAAGTTATCCCAAAACTTATAAGTGAAGCTGGAAAAGACATAGTATTTAATTTTTACCACAGGTGTATCTGTCTGCCACGCACAGAACCACCCCACAAATCTATGAAACATAGATATTATGGTATGAAATGCTATCGCACATAGTTAAATAACAAAACCCACAAACCTTTAGTTGTTCATCAACAACTCTTGTAACTTCACCAGCCATTGATTCCAGGGTCTCCTGAATTGGACTGGATAATAAGCCAGTGGCTCCTGCCCAAGACGCACCACCAACATGGTATAAATTTGGTAACAACTGTAAGAAAAATAAAAAGTATCCTCTCAATAACTGAACAAATATTTTAGTAAGCACCAAAGTCATTGCAGAGTTAATGAAAAGGTAAAGAAATATTATTAGGGATAATCTATCTTTTTTTTTTTTTTTTTTGAGACAGAGTCTTATTCTGTCACCTGGGCTACAGTGCCGTGGTGTCAGCCTAGCTCACCTCAAACTCCTGGGCTCAAGCAATCTTCCTGCCTCAGCCTTCTGAGTAGCTGATACTACAGGTGGGCACCACCATGCCCAGCTAAATTTTTCTATTTTTAGTAGAGATGGCATCTTGCTCTTGCTCAGGCTGGTCTCAAACTCCTGAGCTC
>NW_012137303.1:2015157-2019379 GCF_000956105.1 Propithecus coquereli
CAAAGTTAATAACATTCTAATTTCTATTCCAATAAGATCTCCCAGGTTACCTGCAGCTGAATCATTTTCAGTTGTTCCATGGACTTAAATATAAAACCCAAAGGGGAAATGGGGGATCACTATGGTAGACAAAAAATACTACAGAAGGGTAATAGTATGTTCTTCTATATTTGTACTTATGAAGAAAGCAGAGAAGTCTACAGGAAAAGATAACCATGGTGTGGTTTAAAAAGTTTCTCCACTATTTTGATCAGAACTGCAGGTTGTCTATTTCATGTTCTTAAAAAAAATTATTAATTCTTTAGAGACTTTACATGTCAAGAGTCCTATCGCATCAGATAATTCATTTGGCAGAGGAGAGAATCTAAAAACATTCTTTTTTTGTTAAATTCACAGTTCTCTATTTTGAACTATTGGACATCAAACTGTAGGAAGCTAAAGTCTGCCCTCCTTCCCCTATAAATTCCAAAACGATAGAAACTTAACTTCACTACTCAGAAAACTTATGGTCTGATTACTTAAGGTCTTATTATAGAGCTTGTGTGTATTTGCTGCAGCACTGCCATCTCTCTTGCCTTTCTCTTTTGTAAAATCGGGTTTATGATGTCTACCCCATCTTCTTTTTTTTAGTGTATTCAGAAGACAAGCCAATAAAATAACACCACTCAAAGCATGTACTCTGTTGACAAAGGGTAAGTAATGCCAATGTTGATGTATACTAAGAGCAGCTCCTATTGCAGAACATGTACTAAGGCTACATAAGTGTAGTATCTTGACCTCCTCATAGGAAAAAGCAGTTATATGGATAATGCTTCTCATGTCATCTTCTCTCTCCAACTAAAATCTAAGCTTATAGACAGGAATCATATCTTAACTTTCTACATTTACACAATGCCCTGCATAGAGCTAAATACATGTTTTTAAAAACCTTCTTAATTGATATAAATTCTAACTCTTCTAACTGTTGTATTGATCTGTGCTTCCTAAAGGAAAAATAGTCACCAATAATTCATATCTTACCAAGAATGAATACCTAATTTTAAGAGGCAAATAAACCACCACTAAGAAAGGAACCAATACACACCTGGGACAAAAAAAGACTAATTTGAGAGGCATGTGGATGTAGCACTATAAAGCTGATCATTGTTAATCATCACGAGAGACCAAAGAGACTCCCGAAATATATGTCATTAAGCATTCACCATGGAGGGTTAAAATGAACTCAACAAAAACGGTCTTTAAGTGGAACATTTTTTAATCATGTCCAAAAGAAACATAAAAATTTAGTTCTTCAATTCAAATGAGACACAAAATCTCATGTCTCAAAGATTCTTCTGAGCACAGCTCAACAGACCAAATTCGGATACTTTACAATGAAAGAGCTCAAGGCTCAAAAATGGTAAACTATTTATTTAAGATGACATAGAATGATTACACATAGTGCAAATTAAAAATTTTGAAAAAAGTAAATCAAGGAATTTGACTATCAGTTCATAATCCAAGTCCCTAAAGTACATACATATGAAAAATAAAGGAGATACAATCTGAAAGACTGCGTGCAGTCTCTTGGGTTAGCCCATCAGAAAACCTCATGGTAGATGACAGTCTTAGAGCTCTTCAGTCTAACATCCCTACTTCACCCTAACCCCCTGGTGTTTAATCTCTCTAAAGCAACACAGAAAAGTCATTGACTGCCATAGTTTCAGAAGCTCACTTACTTCCAAGGAAATGTACCCTGCATTCTTGGACTTGGTTTTCTTTATTTTGAGTCCTTATCTGTCTTCCTATATCCTTCCTACAGATCCCATATCTTCCCCTTGAGAACACTGTGAACAATCACACTCTCTTCCATGTGACAGTCTTGCACATATTTGAGCATATATATCTTTTCTTTCTCAATCTTCTTTTCTTCAGGTTTAACATTCCCAGTTCCTTTTACCATTCCTACAGTGACACAGTTCTGCAGTCTTTCACCCTTTCCCCCAGAGTCACTTCTCTGCATTCTGTCTTCCATCTAGAATCTCCTAAGTATGCTTTGCCCTCCTCAGTAAAATGGATTATAACACAGGAGGAGTGGACTGGTAAGCACAGAGCTGAACACAGGAATCACCTTCCTCACTGTACAATGTAACATATACATCCATTAACACAGTACAAGTCAAATTGGCTTCTTTGGCAACCATGTCACACCACTAATTCATATCACGTTTGCTGGTGACTACTTAGGCTTTTTTAAATATACAGGGCTATTAAACCCCAGTGTAGGACTTAGAACTATGGGCAATAAATACCATCTTTTGTTGCTCATAACTTGTTACAATTGTTCTTAGTTCCAGCAAACAGCTTATTCATGGGAAATGTTATCTTTCTCCATGTCTGTTTCTTTAGTTAATTCTAGAGAAATATACTGAACGCCCGGTATGGAGGAGATACAGTCCTTAATAGGATATATCCCTTGCCATCAAGCAACTTAAAAACTTAGAAGTGAGGCCGGGCGCGGTGGCTCACGCCTGTAATCCTAGCTCTCTGGGAGGCCAAGGCGGGCAGGAGGATCACTTGAGCCCAGGAGTTTGAGGTTACTGTGAGCTAGGCTGACGCCACAGCACTCACTCTAGCCCGGGCAAAAGAGTGAGACTCTGTCTCAAAAAAAAAAAAAAAAAGATAACATCTCTGACATATGGATCACTATAGTAATGGTTGCCTAAGTTGTTTCTCAGAAATTTCAAGTCAGCCTTGTCCAGTTCAAGCTGGATGAGACCACTGACTCTTTAACTGGGCCTGTGTAACTGTCCAATGTGTGATCTTTTGATGTCAGAGGGCCAAAAACTCCACTCTCATCATGCAAATGCCACTGTTTTCTGAATGTGTGTCCCATGAAGAGCCATGAAGCTTGACTCTGCTTGTGTAGACCACCGGTTACCTCACTTTTTTCACCCCCAATCACTTTTCCCCATGCCTCAAGTCCACCCTGCTTCTTTATCCGATAAATAACCCTAAACCCTATCTTCCAGAAGGCGGTTTTGAGATCTGTTCTCCCATCTCCTTGCTTGGCTACCTAGTGAATAAACCAGTGATTGGCATACTGCCATCATGCTGCCTGGTTGGGTATCACTGCATCACAAGAGTATTTGACTCATCCACAAGATGCCTCATACTCATGACATTTAATGACTGCGTGATTCTAATAGCAGAACCAAGACCAGATCCTAGTTTTTCTGACTCACAGTTAAGTCCTTTCTCTACTGAGGCACACTTTGGGAACCATATTCTAATGGGAGAGAAGCTTCCTTTTAGAGGTGACAGAGGGGAGTTTCATGTTATCAGTTTAGAAGTAGAATTTTAAATGAGTTATTACTCATTTAAACTACAACTGCCTTTTTAGTTATTCAAGGCGCAATCATACCCTTGTAAGTCACACTGGCCCTAGGCTTTTTATCCTACATCTTGATTACTGATAAATCAGCACAGGTACAGAAAGGAGGCAAAGACTTACTCAGTTCACTCTGCCACTTGTTAGTAACCTTGGAATTGGGTAGAGAGGTAAACAAAGTTCAAACTAGTTTCTAAAATTAAATTTTTAAAAACCTTTTTATTACACCAGTCTCTCACATAGCCTGAGGTGAAACTCACCGTTTTAGAGTTCTTAGCATCACGCACGAGCCGTTCTGCTGCCTTTAAATCTTCCTGGATAGCATCTCCCCCACAGTTACGTAAGGAGTTGAGATGATCTTGTACTTTCACGCATATTCTGTCAATCATCTGCTTCAAACCAGAAAAAGGACAGCAAGCATCCCAATCAGCCCAGCCGATGTTCAGATAGAAAGAAACAGAATGAAGGAAGATGAGAAAACTTCAGGAAATGTAGAATGCGCAAGAATGAAAACATTTAACTGGGATCTTCAAGACTGCAGCTTATATCCAATTATTAACTTAGTTTTCAACTATTCATATAAGAAACCTTTGGCAACATTAATTTCAGAAAATCTTTTTAGGAATTTTGTTTCCCTTTCCTGCCTTAGGAAATAAAGCATGCAGAACAAAAGTGAATGCTTCTTGATGATTCAGAATCTTGTAGCTATTCAGTGACATTCTGCTAGACAGTAACTCTCCTTCATTAACTTTTATTGAGTGCCTTGCATGCATCACAGTATTAGGTACTGAGGAACAAGAGAAATGAAATATGCATGCTGGGACTGTTGCAATGACTACAAAATGATGCCTG
>NW_012137303.1:2022325-2027717 GCF_000956105.1 Propithecus coquereli
AAAAAAAAAAAAAAAAAAACTTAGAAGTGGAAAGAAATATTCACAATTAACAGTAACACAAGACATGAAGTGCTACATAAAATAATATCCACAAAGACATCAACATTTTATTTTCTTCACTGCTGAACTCCGATTTCCTACAATAGTGCTTGCCACTTCATAGACCCTTATAAGTTTCTGTTCAATGATAAATGAATTGATAAAAACTTCTAAAAAATTTCAGCCAAAGGAGGAATCACACCTAGCTATGGCTAAAGATAGCTTTTTAGTTGGGTCCTGAAAGATTTCTACAAATTGAAAAGAGAGAAGGGGATTTTAAGCAAAAGAACAGTGACACATCCAGACACTTGTGATTCCTATTTCCTGGTTGGGAACAGAGGCACCTTATAGTGGGAGATCAGACTGGGAATGTTGGTTTAAGGGAAGACGATATAGGACTCCAGCACAGGCTGAACACAATGGCCAAGACACAAAGCGCCACTTTCCCAGCTCCTTCCATGATTGTGAGGGTCTGGGAATCCCTTGCCCCATAAACACTCATGGTGGCTCAGCCTCCCTGATACAAAGGATGTAGAAAGCAGGAGACATGGAAGATGGAAAAATTAGTTCTTGTGGTTTCTGTAAAAGAGGTAGGAGGGAGTTAGTAAAAAGACCTTAGCAAGAGAGCAGTAGAAACAGAAAGAAAAGAATGACTGCAAAAGATCCTTCAAAGGTAAACAGACAGGGCATAGTGGGCATTAGATAGGAAAGCAAATGAAGAGTCCAAGATGACTCCAAGGGTTCTATCCTCAGTAAATGATGGCATCACTGAGAGACATGGCAAAATCAGGAGTTCATAAGGATGAGTTTGTCTTAATGACTCTGATATCTCACAGGGCCATGAGTGGAGATGCTGAAAAAGTAATTGAAAAGACAGGACTTTCTGGAAAGAAAGAGGAAGGGTTAGATGTAGGAGTCATCCATAGATGAGAGTGTTCAAATAGAAGTCGATTAGCTAGCCAAAGGAAAAGAACACTAAGTAGGAAGCTTTGAAAAAATGCTGCATTTGGGAGATGAGAAAGAGCAGTATTGTAAGGAGACAGATAAGACACAAAAGAGGCAGAAAGATAGAGTGTCACACTGTCAAATGAACTGAGAAGTGAGTTATAAAAAGATGAGGTGGTCAATAATAATGATGGTAATCATGAAAGAAATGACAGCCACAAACATTAATGTTTCCTGGTGAGATGCCATATTGCAACTATTACCTCAATTAATTCTAACACATCTTCTGGGACAGTACTAACGTCATTCCCACTTTACAGATGAAGACACTGAGGCTGAAAGAGATTAGTAAATGACTAACCTAAGTTCAACACACAGGGAATAGCAGAACCTGGATTTAAACCTGGCTTCATCTGATTTGAGAGTCCAAGTTCCTAACTACTCTACTATCTCCTTTCATCAAAAGATGAATGAGAAAAAGTCCCCTAGACTTGGTGATGAAGTGACCATTGAGAGAGCCATTTCAATACATATATTGGTACAGAGGCCATGTTTCAAAAGGTTACAAAGTGAGTGGATAGCAACTGTGGTAATGACTCAAGTATAAAAATCTGCATATGAAAGAAAGGAAAGAGAATATGTTGAGTAAATAGCTCTAAGCAGTAAACTGCCTTTTTTCTTTTATTTTTTGGGTGAGAAGACTAAAGAGGTCTGGTAAATGACAGGCAACTCTGGGCCTGTTTTTGTAAGTGTGGCTTTATCATAACAGCCATGCTCATTCATTTACATCTGTCTATGGCTGCCTTCACTCTGCAAGAGCAGAGCTGAGTAGTTTCAACAGAGACCCTATGCGATCCAAAGCCTAAAACATTTACTCTATGGCTTTTTACACAAAAGGTTTGCTGACTCCTGATTAAGAGGCTTTATCAAATGGAAAAGAAAGGATCAAAAGCAGAGGTAGAAGGTTGAGTCTTATAAAAATCTTTCCAAATCAAAGTCAACAGACAAAAAATATGTGAACAGTTATGAGACTAATGTTTCATGAAAGCATATTACACATTAATGCCTCAGTGTCACCTGAGAATGATGAATGGCTATGGAATTACAGGGATATTAGTCACAGAGGGTCTATTCTTTCGATATTCAGATTTTTGGAAACTTGAAGGTAAATCCCTCCTCAAGTGACTGAAATGATTAAAGTCTGAAAACTGCTAATCATAATGTCCTAAGAAATTCCCAAAGTGAAATGGTGGCAATATACCTACTATAAAGACTCAAATAATTCAGAATAATGCCATCTATGCAGAATTAAACATCTACATACCCCTCCTGTGTATAATTTTCTCCCAATTGATGAAATGTACTTTTAAGAATGAGCATTGCAGGTTGCTGCAGTAATTTTTCTGGATGAGCAAAATCCCCTTTGAATTAGGAAAAAAGTTGGAAACATACCGTATTAGGAAAAAAAGGCTGCATTATGGTAGCTCATAAAGGAACACAAAGCAAAGTTTTAATGTAACTCTCATTGCTTTTAATGTTAAACACTAAAACCAGGAAATAACTGTAAACCATAAAGTACTAAGCTAATATTAGTCTCTTGTAGGAAAAGAAATTAGATTTTTAAGGCACTAGTAAGGTCAAAATAATGTTTTCTTTCTCAAAAGTCCTGTTACTTCACTAATATAACTATTTTTTTTTCCTTGACACATACTGGTTTACTTTTTCTTATTTAAAAATACATGTTTACTGTAAAACATTCAAATCATACTGAGAAGTATAAGAGAATAAAAGGTACCTAATCACATCACCTGAGATAACCATCATTAACATTTTGATGAACACCCTTTTACAAATCTCTATACATATCTACGCTGTCATCCAAACTTATTTATTAGGGACACTTTTCTTTTATTCTCTTTTAAGAAAAAGCAACAAAAAAATTAAATGACATCTGCACAAGGTAAAAAAAAAAAAAGTACAAACCATACAAAATTTTCTAAAATGACAAAAATTTCCCTACCAGTCAGTTCCCTTCAATCTGTAGAGATAAAACTTTTGAAAACCTCCTGCTTCTTTATTATTTCTGATGGCTTCCATTTTAAATTTAAATAGTATACTTATTTTTATATTTCTGATTTATGAATTAGAGAAAATACCAGTTGATTCCATGAAAAAAACACTAAAAATTTAGCATATTTATGCCACCATTCAACTTTCTCCCTCTTCAACTCCTAATTGTAGTTTCATTACTTGTACGTTATCAAGATTTTCAACGTTTACATTCTGTTATGTACCAATAATTACGTTTGCCCTTCTTGTCGAAGTTGATATTAAAATTTTAAACCCTCTAAAATGTATTTACAAAATTATGATCATGGGCCCCATAGGGAAAAACATATAATCCTATGTCTCTTAACTCTGCAGTTCAGAGTAGATTGTCCCAAAGTAGCAATTTTTAAAACTTTCTTTCCGCTTTTATAAATTCTACGTTTTCATTTCTGCTACCATTTCCTATTTATACTTCATATACTATACTGTCATGTTTGGGAATTTACTCAAATACCGTTTTTCATATGAGGTACATGGAGATAAAATTTCTGAGTCCATGTATGAAAATCTTTTTATTCTGTCCTTACAACCGATTGATAAAATGGCTAGGTATAGAATTCTTGGTTCAAAATAAATGTTCCTCTGAACTAGGATGGCATTATCTCATCTGCTTCTAGTAATTGGCACCGATGCTAAGAATTGATCCTAGTTAACTTGTAAGATAGCCTAATTTATTCTCTCTAGAACTCAAAATTTTTTTCTTTTTCCTATGTGTTCTGAGATTTCATCAGGATATATCTACCTTGGTGGTCTTTTGCCCATCCATTCTGATCAATTCCAGTGGGTTATATCAACCCCAAGACTTGTGTGAAATGCTTTTCTGTTATTTTCTGCCCCCTAATAGCTCTCATTTTTAATTTTGAAGCCCCTATTAGAAAGCCGTTAGTCATTTTGAATCTATTTGCCATTTCCTTTCTTTTCTCTTATATTTTTCATTGTTTTCCTTTTTTTACCATAGATTTTCTCCACTTTTTCTTCCAGAGGAGCAGCTTAGTTTGTGTCCTATCAGTTTATTTAATTCTGTATTACGGTGTCATATTTTTACTTGCCGAGCATTGTTTCCTATTCTCTGACTACTCCTGTTCATAGCAGCCTATTCTTATTTTGTGGACATAACATTCTCTCTAGTTCCATCATAATTACAGGTTTTATAAAGCCCTCTGCACTGTGAATTACCCGAGCTCAGTTCTTTCTTTGACACACTAATTGTTTTCTTCAAGTATCTTATGACCCTTGGTTTTGGTTACTTTTTTTGAAGGGAAATATTTCACACTTACTATTATTTTGGTTTTTTTGTTTCCCCTTTTTTAAAGTTGGGTAGAAAGAAGAGGAATAAGGTAAAAAAGAAATGCACCTCAATTTCTCATCAGCATGTAAGTATTAATTAATATCCAACAAACTTCTAATTACTCAGAAGAACCTGAGAATTTGTATCCTACTCACAGAAGTGTGAAGGAATAGAAATGAACAGAATGTCTCCAAAATAGCAAATTTGATCAGCCTCAGATTTTATTACCCATCATCAAAAGTTCCTAATATTGTATATAAATCTAAAATGTATCTTACTGGCAATAGTAAAAGGCATAAAATCATCAACAATTAAAAGTGCATATTTAGCACTGGAATTAATCTACATTTTCTTCCCTCTACATGTTCCCTCAAGCTCTCCTTAGATTTGTTGTTATTTTTAGAAGCTAGTCCTTATTGTCCTGTTGAAAATGATTCAAATGCTCAAAGTCCTTTGCCCTCAGAAGGGTCAGGTAATTGTAAAAGGAGAAATTTGCCCACGCTGACTTACCTGCTGGGTGGTGCTGGTGACAATACCCTGCTGTAGGCGGTAAGCCTGCTCTTGAAGGTATTTTCTAGTCTCGTGATTCCGTAGCAGATAGTTTTCTATCTGGAAATTAAGCACATGTATTCCTCATGAACATATTTCAACTCAGCAGAGTATAAAATGGTAAGTGAAACAGTTGCTGAACTTAAAACTAAAGCACTAATACACACATCCTGCCACAGTGCTTTGACCCCACAAAACACATGGGACAGGGAAACTGCCTCTCACTGTGATTTATTATTGGTGTTTTTAGTTAGAATTTAACTTGCTTTCAACTCAAACAAACAAACAAAAAACACCAAAAAAAAAAAAAAAAAGATATTTAACTTGCAGGTAGTTGGAGGAACTGTTCTGTGACGCAGTAATGGTAAAATATAAGCAAGCGTTTAATGGACTGTAGGATCAGAGAACCCACCTCCTGACTTTTCATCACTCTTCAGCACAGAATTGCAATCCTTCTCCCTT
>NW_012137303.1:2027987-2073155 GCF_000956105.1 Propithecus coquereli
ATTTTACTAGTTCATCAAATTTTCATATTTTCTCAAAAATAAGACTGATTTTAATAAAATTATGGAAAATAAGCAAATGGATTTCCATAGAAAATGAGAAATCTTGAAATTGCTTGACAATCTGCATTTTTATGCATATACAATCTCCTATGAAAAATTTACATGTACAAATGATAACTAGATTGAAATAAAGCATTGAAGAAAACCAATATGCGATGGGTATACACTGAACAAAAACTGTAGCGTTAACTATTGGGAATGATGGAGACCTGTAAAGAATAATGTGAGGGGGGTAAATTATGCCATCTGTTGTTTTGTTTTCCTTATTGTTTTTGTTTGTTTTTAATAACACAACTTAACCATTTGGCTTTTAATTTGTCACATTTCCCTGGTTAAGAACATCTAACAACTGTGAAGCTCTCAGTACTATTACATTTCTATTTTAATTTTCCATATGCTAAAATGACTACTACTTAATACCAATTAAGAACAATTAAAGCACAGACTATAATTACTATCACCCCTGGAAACTATAAAGCAGAACAAAATGTACCTTTCTATTAAACACAAATGAAGAAATTATAAAATGAAAAGATTCCTGAAACGAAACATCATTAAAGTGACACATTAATGCCTTGACATTATTTTACATTAACTTTCTCTTGCTGCTTCCCAAGAAGTCATCTCATTTCAAGGTGACATTATCCTCAATGTGAAATTTTCTGCTAGTAGGATTTTTGCCTGAAACATGACAGGCACACACTGTCACTCAGCTTCGAGTCCTTTTGCTTTGTTATTTGTTCTTTTACATTTGGCCTCATAGAGCGCTGGCCGTGGCCTGGGTCTGAGAGCAGTTTGCTTATTCAAGAGGCCCATCACACACACAGGCAGTGTACCCAAGGCTGCCTCATGTCTTTCCAGACCTCTCCCCAGATGCTCTAATGGTGCTTCACAGACTTAAGCCAGCAGAGAATTTTTGAGAAAAATAATACTCAAAGGTTGTTTCTAAAAATCAGCTCAAGGGGAAGAAAGAATAACAACTTTCAAGTTATTCATGAAATAATAAGTCATGTACACATCACCACTGAAATTATTTGCATATTAGATTGACAGTGTAAACTTTGTTTGTACGCACCATTTCAGGATAAACACAGAAAACACAGCTCCTGAGGGCTAAGGACTGAGGGCCCAGCTAAGGTCAAACAGAAAGTAAAGGACCAAAAGGGTCATTATCATGCTCGCCCAGGCCCCTGGGCAGTAGAGAGCAAGCTGGGAGGTAGTCTAGAGCCACTTAGACATTTTCAGTCTCTGCTGAAAATAGTAGCAGCATAAGAAGCCAAGAAACTGTATTTAAGTAAAGGAATCTCGTATTAAAAAAAAAAAACTTACAAAGATTGAGTATTGAATCAAAATATTTTTTCTTTAGTAGAATAAAAGTTAATTGCCATATTTCTTCCAGAAGACAGAGATGTGTTAAAATGAAAACCTGAATATATGAGCACAATGAGTTTTATAAGGAAATCCAATAAATCTGTGTTTAAAGTCACCAATTGTTTATTTTAAAGAGCACAAATTTTATAATTAACATATTTGTACCTTCCTTTGCCCTTAGCTGCCATTTTCTGTAGCTATTTTCAATTTTCTGCCCTATAAAATGTCTTGATATGATTAATATCTACCGCGTTTGTAACTGTTTTCTATTAATCACATTTGTTCTTCTTTTATCTTCCCCTCTTTTTCTGCCTTCTATGGTTTTAATTAAGCATTTTAAATGACTACATTTTTCTTCTCTTAGCATATTAATTATATCTCCTTTAAAATTATTTTTAGTAATTGTCTTTGTGCTTAAAATATACGTTTACAAATAATCCAAGTCTACTTTCAAATAACCTTACAACAGATAGTGCCAATTCTCCCCTCCCATCCTATAACATTGCTGTCATTCATTTCACTTGACCATATACTACAATCACCCAGTACATTGTGGTTATTACTACTTTGAAAAAATAGTCAACTATTCAATCAATTCATAATAAGGAAAACAGAATTTTATTTACTTTCTTTTACCCCTAATGCTCTTTCTTTCTTTATGCAGATCCAATTTTCTAACCCAGATAATTTTCCTTCTCTCTGAAGAATTTTTTAACATTTCTTGCAAGTCAGATCTACTGGTGACACCTTCCCTCAGCTTTTGCTCATCTTAGAAAGTCTTTCTCCTCCACTTTTGAAGGATAATTTTGCTGGACATACAATTCTAAGCTGCTGGGGGTTTTTTGTATCAACATTTTAAGTATTTCATGCTACTCTCCTCTTGCTTACATGGTTCCTGACAAAAAGTCTGATGTAATTCTTATCCTGGTTTCTCAACATGTAAGATGTTTTTCTGTCTAAATTTTTTTTGTGGTTGTTTGTTTTTTTGAGACAGAGTCTCACTCTTTTGCCGGGGCTAGAGTGAGTGCCGCGGCGTCAGCCTAGCTCACAGCAACTTCACGCTCCTGGGCTCAAGCAATCCTTCTGCCTCAGCCTCCCAAGTAGCTGGGACTACAGCCATGTGCCACCATGCCCGGCTAATTTTTTCTATGTATTTTTAGTTGTACAATTAATTTCTTTCTATTTTTAGTAGAGACTGGGTCTCGCTCTTGCTCAGGCTGGTCTTCAACTCCTGAGCTCAAACAATCCGCCTGCCTGAGCCTCCCAGAGTGCTAGGATTACAGGCGTGAGCCACCGTGCCCGGCCTCTCTAAAGATTTTTAAAAAGATTTTCTCTTTAAAGATTCTCTCTTTGTCTTTGTCTTTCCACAGTTTGAATGTGATATGCCTATGTGTACGTTTTCTGGTATTTAGCCTGGTTGGTGCTCTCTGAGCTTTCTGGATTTGTGGTTTAGTGTCTGTCATTAATTTCAGAAAATTCTCAGCCACTACTACTTATGATGTTTCTTCTCTTCCATTCTCTATTTTCCTTCTGGTATTCCCATTACATGCATGTACATCTTCTTATAATTGTCCCACAGTTCTGGGATAGTCTATTCTTTTTCTTCTTTTTTCTTTCATTCTTTTTTCTCTTTGCAATTTAGTTTGGGAAGATTCTATTGAAGAATCTTCAAGCTCAATGGTTCTTTCCTTGGCTGTGTCCAATCCACTGATGAGCTCATCAAAGGTATTCTTCATTTCTGCCACAAGATTTTTATTTCTAGCATTTTCTTTTATTTTTTTCTTAAGAGTTTTCATTTCTATACTTACATTACCTATCCATTCTCGCATCCTGTCTGCTTTTTCCATTAGGGCTCTTACCATGTTAATCACAGTTATCTCAAATTCCCTGTTTGATTAATTCCAAAATCTGTGTCATATACAAGTCGGTTCTGATGCTTGCTTTGTCTATTTCACATTGTGTTTTTTCTTGCCTTTTAGCATGCCTTATAATTTTTGGTAGAAAGCTGGGCATGATATATCCAGTAATAGGAACTATAATAACCAGGCTTTTAGTGTAGGTTTTATGTTAACCTGGCTGGGAGTTGGGCTGTGTTTAATACGTGCTGTACCTGTAAGTGCCAGAGGCTTCAGTTTCCTCCAGTGTCCTTGTCTTTGTCTTCCCTGTCATTTTGAGGTTTCCCTAGAAACTCTTTCTTAATTAGAGTCTGTGTCTTGCAGCTTGCTCAACTGTAATCCACTGTTACTTTATTTGATGTGGTGATAAGATGTTAAGGAGGGGAAGCATTCTATAATTTTATGATTAAATTTAGGGGTTTTTTTTAAATGGTCCTGGGTCCCTGGGCTGTGGCCTTCAGAAATGTTTCTTAGCCTTTTTTCCCCTTCCCCTTATGGGAGACAGAAGAGCTATAGGGGGCTGAGTTGTCTAATTGTCCTTCCTCCAGTTTAGATAAGGCTCTGGTAAAGTAGTTCTCTGGCTAGTAGGCCTTCGTTATAGAGAACAGAATATAACTAGGTGTATTTCAAAGTGGTTACTTTTCCCCCCTTCTCCCTGCCAGAAACATAAGGAAGTCTTCTCCATTCTTTATCATGACAGCCTGATGGAGCTTCTGGAAATGAAACCCATGAAAGGACTGGGGCTTCCCTAAAAGTAGACTCCTAAGAGTTTTTAGTTCTTAAGCTATTCTACACTAAGCTTCTAGCAATTCATTAGTTACTGTTTAAGTGCTCCTCTGAGTTAGTGACTCTACCAGCTTTGGATCCTGGTAGCGGATCTTGGCTATGATTCACTGATTCACTGTGATTCTCTGTACTTGCCTGTCTCTGCAGTTTCCAGGGTGACAGCTTGCCTTGTGGCCTCAGCTGTCCGATAGATCAAAGAAAAGTTGTTGATTTTCCGTTTGTTCAATTTTTTTTCCTTGTTGTAAGGATGGGAGTGATGACTTTCAAGCTCTTTAGATGTCAAATCTGAAACCAGAAACCTGGTTTCTCTAGAGTATGTCATTGATTTGAAGCTGACTAATATCCCTTTAGAAAATATAAAGATATCTAACATTTATTAACAAACTGCTTTTCACCCATACTACCTCCTTGAATCTTCATGGTCACCTCAGGAAAACTACTTTTTCTCCCTGCCCTTCATTTTCTTTATCTGTAATAATAGAGCTTATTTCATGGGCTTATTTTAACACATTAACTGCCATGTGAATTGTATTTAACTCACGCTGGTTTTGAGCCAGGGCCTCTGTGTTTCATGAGTCACATGTCTCTTCACCTTGGGAGCCGAGTAAACTCACGCAAACAAAACAATAAAAAAATAACAAATTTTTCATTAAATTAGAAAGGATCATTTTGTTTTTGAAGTTTTTATTCTATTTTTGTAATAAAACACTGTGGTCCCAAGGCAAAAATTTTTTTTCTAGTGTAGCAGTTTAAAGACTACATGTATTAATTTATGTAAAGCATTTAAAACAGTGCCAGACACCCAGTAATAACTATATGTTAAATGTCACCTAAACATAGTTATAGTACAGCTTTATTTTTCCTACTTATATAGATGACAAAAAAGTTCAGAAAAATCAAGCAACTTATTGGAAGTTACAGGAAGGGTTTGACTGGAAGTCAGATATGAATCCAAATCTTGGATAATTTCTTTTGCTATAGCGCAGCTGTCTCTGCCCTCACCCCCAATCTTACTCCATTTTATTCAACAAATGCCTAAGAAGGATCCAAGCATGCACGCCAGGCACTGTGCTAGCTGCTGGGAATAAAAAAGAAGAAAAATTCCACAAGCTGTTCCTTCAAGGAGCTCACAGTTCATCAGAAGAAAAAATATGGACGCAAGTAACTTAAAACAATGTCACAAGGCCAATGACCGAGAGAAGAACAGGAAATCCTGAGAAGACCTTGCACCTAGGGGAAGGAAGGGGCTCTGAGAAGTCTTTCTAGATGAGCTGACATTTGATTTCAATCTCAACAGCCATGCATGATAGTAGGGAAAGCAGGAAGATGTCTGGAGTGTGGCCTGGAGTGTGGCTGTGATTCTGCAACTTCAAAATCCCCAGGAGAGCTTGTGGAAACACAAACTGCTAAATCCTACCCTAGTTCCTGAGGCTCAAGAATTTGCATTTCTAATGAGCTGCTTGAGGCAAAGCAAAACAAAAAGTTAAGAACTAGTAAGAGATGAAGTGGGAGGTGGACAGGAGGCGGATCCTGGATAGAAAGTTCTGCTGTGTGAAGAAGTCCAGGCTTTATTTATTCTGAAAGCCACTGGGGAAAGACTGAGTGAACGTTTTAGTCTGCTCAGATTGACCATGAAATATGATTGCTATTTTTGGAAAATAGCCCAAACATGGAAAACTAACAGGAGGAGGCAAATGTGACAGTAATCCAGGTAAGAGCTGATGAGGTTTGAAGGAAGGAACACAGCAGGAACAGAGCAGGAACAGGAACAGAGCAGAAGAGAGCAACTGAAGAGATTTATGCTACAGAATCAGTGGACTTGGTGACTGGCTGGCTACAGGAGATGTGGGGAAAGGCAAGGCAATCTTGGAAGACTGAATGGAGAGTGGTACTGTGACATAGTCGTCACCCCTCCTCTCATAGATATGGAAGGGAAATAGTGAGACTGGGGAATAAGTAACAGAGGGAATGGCCTGAAAAAATGGCTGTCTCTTTAAAAAATCCTTCACTCCTTATTTGAGAATTAAAACCTGCATCCCTTCCTCAGGCCAGTGGTTAGGAGGGGCAGGGTAAGTCTTTTATTTCTGCTAAAGGAGAAGGCTCATCCCAGACCTGGTAAAGGGAGGTCCAGGTGGAGGTCCTGAGATTGATGGGACTGTAGTTGAACAGTATTTGCCTGAAGCTGAGAGCCCATCCTTTAAAAGCTCTGTATTTTGGCTTATTATTAGGATGATGGCTTTTTAGACAGGAGTCTCCATCCTCCTCCTTTGCTGACAAAGTAATAAAATGTCTCTTTCCTCTCTCCCCAAAACACTTGTCCTCATTTTTCTGATTCAGCCTTGTGAACAAGTGCTGAGGTTTGGATAACAGTACCACCAAGAAAAGAGAATAAAGTGAGGATGAAAAGACTTCAAAGAGTCCCCAAGTAACACCACAGTGTGGATGGAAGAGGCTTTTTCAGATGTGAAAATATGAGCACACCCAAAATGGAGAGAGAAGTAGCCATAGAAAGAGAAGGGTGAACACATCGAAGAGCAAAGGAATGGCTTGCGCGGCAGGTTTCCAGCACGGGGCAGAGAATATGCGGTCAAAGCCACCAGTGAATGGCTGGGCTTGTAAGGGCGAGATGCTTATCATCCTCTGAGTTTGTCAGAAAGGAGGAAGGAATGCCTGTGGATTTAGATATATTTATAGACGAATATGGTGAAATGAGATCTCAATAATACCTTAATTTTTTTTTTTTTTTTGGAGACAGGGTCTAGCTCTGTCACCTGGGCTAGAGTGCAGTGGTGTCATCACAGCTCACTGCAACCTCAAACTCCTGGGCTCAAGTGATCCTCCTGCCTCAGCCTCCTGAGTAGCTGGGACTACAGGTGCATGCCACAATGCTTGGGTAATTTTTAAATTTTTTGTAGAGACAGGGTCTCTCAGTTGCTCAGGCTCATCTTGAACTCCTGGCTTCAAGGGATCTTCCTGCCTTAGCCTCCCAAAGTGCTAGGATTATAGACGTGAACCATTATGCCTGGCCAATACTTTAAATTTTTTTGATGAAGAAAGGAGGAATGTTTTTGAACTAAGATAAAATCCTACCCTCAGCCAAGGGTGTCCCAGAGAAACCTTAACACTGAGTTCCCAGCCGTGACAGGGTGGGAGGTGAGACACGCCTCCTCATACCCCCCTTCCTTGCTAACAGCCATCAGTTCTTTTTCCCTAAGGGCTAAACAGAAACAAATCTCAGGGTCCAGACCAGCATTCTTGCCCATAAGAGATCACCAACCCTGGAGTGGTTTCACCCAGACTACAGAGCATGCACAGAGAAGTTTTTCATGTCCTCTATTTCATAATTTGACATCAGAGGGCCACCATTTTCTGAATATGGACCCCATAAAAGGGCATAAAGCTAGAATGTGTAGGCATATGTTCTCCTTTCATAAATATTCATGACTCCTATAGCTTGTTAAATATGTATATTTGGCCACTCCACTCAGCATATATTCCTTTCCCATCTTCGTCCCTCCCTTCAAGCGAGAAGCATGTGTTTCTGGCTTCTGGCTAGAGGCTCTGCTTCCCAGGCAGTTGGAATGGCCACCCACAGGCTGCAACCTTTTATGAGAAATAAAGCTCTCCTTTCCAAATATATAAGCCATGTCATTTTCTTCAGTTAACAGGTTCTATCTGTTGAGGATGAAGGGGAGGGAAGTTGTACAAACTGACATTCAGTTTCACACATTCTCCAAAGGACCATCAGGAAGTTAACTATGCTAAAGCTCTGGCATGTTGATGTTGTCAGAATGTTATTTTATTCCACTTAAATTGCATGACAAGTTTTAGTCCTCCTTATTTTATTCCTCCCCCAGTTATGCATTATGACAGCAGTGATCATAAGAACATGAGATAATGTGGGGGAAAAAGTTATGTAAAATAACAAAGTACTGTTCATATGTTCAGAACTATTATTAACACATTTCAAATGTGAATTTCTTATAATCAAGCTACGGAATCTTTAATACCTTTTGCAGAGCTTCTTCTGTCTTTTCAGGGTTTGTTTTTAGGGCTTGAGAAGCATCATACATAGGAATTGGCATAAATCTCAATGTATAGTTCCTAGAAAAAGGAGAAAATAATATACTCATTTAAAAATACTTCCTATTACCTTAATTCAGCACTCTTTTTTTGAAATCCAAACAGATAGTTGCAGGAGTAGCTTAGAAAATTTGAAATCACCAGATCTTAAGCCCCTAGATTGCAGACTAGCCTTGTTAATATCCCCATGTACATCACCACAGGAAACCTTTTAATTCATACTGTCTTGCAGAACTGACACAACTTTGGGAATTCAGTTTTGAATTATGTCATGGACAGAATTTTCACACTGGGGACTAGAAAGATGGACTGAGAGAAGCCTAGAAAAAAAAGTCCAGCATCAACTTGCCATGTGGGTTTTTGTAATTGGTAGAGGAAAAGAAAAATAAAATAAAAACAAAACATTTGCATGCAAAGTAAGGCTATTAGCATCCACAAAATAGTCTATTCAGTCTCTAGGATCCTTTAAATTAGCAGTCCCCAACCTTTTTGGCACCAGGGACCCTCAGCTTGTTTTCCTGCAACTAATGCCAGGCTGATCAGACAGGAGGCGGAGCTCAGGCGATGATGCAAGTGAGAGGAAGCAGCTATAAATACAGATGAAGCTTGGCTCCCTCACCTGCTGCTTCCCTCCTGCTGTGCCTCCAGGTTCCTAACAGGCCATGGACTGGGACGGTCCATGGCTGGGGGGTTGGGGACCACACCTTTAAATAAACAAATCCAAGACAAGGGATCACTTCTGTAAGAGCTCTTGGGAAAGGGTGTGCTACCCGACTGGATGCCCTGATCTCTGCAGGTCCCTTCAGTTTCCCCTCTGCAGGTCCTTTCAGTTTTCTATGAACAGTCGAGTCCACCAGGCTCAAGAAACCAAGTGAAACAACTATGGAGTGCTGTGTCCGTATATTATCTCATTGCTATTGGCAGGCAGATTAGACAAGAGTGCAGGGGTGAGTCGTTTCTGTGTGGGGAGAACACAAAGAACTCTGAATCTGGTCCCTGGCCTTTGATCCTGACTCTGCTACAAACTTCTATGTGCCCAGAGGACCACTAACACCTGCTCTCCTACTGCAAACTCCTGCAGTAGCATTGTCTTTTCTTCCCCACCCCAAAATGCATCTGTTCCTTTCTACAACACGACACTCAGAAAGAATGTCCTTTTGGGCCACTTGAGGGCAACTGGGACATTGGAATTGCACAGCCAGCTGCCTTGTTTAGGCCTCTAAACCAACAGCAGCACTCACAGTGTGCCTCTCAGGCATCTTTAGATGATATCCACTGGAAGAGTAAATTAACAGCTAATTCCTAAAATAAGGCACTAACAATGAAGAAATAATAAAGAAAACAAATAATCACCTTAATAATAGTAATAGTCTAGATGGATATTGTTTAATGGAAAAAAATATTTGGCCAGTCCAACTTATAGGGTGGTTTCATGTAAAATAATCAAAGAGAAAGCTGTAATTTCTATAACTTTAATTTTTATCTTTGCTTTTTTTAGCAAAATTGTTTTTGTTTGCCTTAAGAGGAGCCAGCCAACTGAAACAAAAAAACAATGTCTTTTTTACAGCCTTGGAAATTTTCCTTTTCCTTATCCAATTTTTATCACGTTACAGATCAGCCTAGTTTATTTAAACCAAATGAGATTCTGAAGCACTGGCATCTTGGAGAAGATCCGAGGAGCCCTATCATCAATCTGGAAATGTGGGGAATTGGGTGTGCATGCTCCCAGCTTCTCCCAGACAGTGGTCTGGGCTGGCAGTCTACAGCAACATAACGGTGGCAACTGTGTTGTTAGCACCCAAATGCAGCTAAATGTAAACAAATGTTCCCATTCGAGGTTTTGTGGCACAGCAGGAGTAACCATAGGTGGTTCAGCAGTCATGGATGGCTCTGGGGAGAGGCGGCCATGGTGACTAAATGGCGGAAGCTGCCTTACTCAGACTTAGTGATGGCCTAAGGTCAGCAGAGAGAAAGGGCCGAGGGGCTGAGTCTTTGTGATTTTGTAGTGCAACAACTTTGACCTCCCGGCTAAAAAGTAGAGCCACGGGATCTGGAATCAGAAGGCACTTAGAGATCATTTACTCTAATCCTCTCACTTTATGAAAAAAAGAATTAATCAGAGAGGTAAAATGCTTTGATAGAGATCATAGGCTTGTTGGTGACAGAGCTGAAGACTGAATGGAGGACTCCTAATTCCTGGTCTAGGAAATGTTTGGCATGAGAGACCCTCTCAGGAGGCCTCACATATAAAAGGAATCTGGAGAAACACAGAATAATGAGCACTTCCTCCCCTTTCCCAGCGAAATGGCTTCTATGCTAATAGTCTCTTATTTCCCACCCACATTTTATAGCATCTCGTTTTTAATGCTATAAATCTCTTTTTTTTTTTTTTTTTTTTTACCATTTCTGCCTTTATAAATATGAGGATTGAAAAGCCCAGAAAGAACCAGATTCCTAGTATTATTTTCAGCCATGGCTAGTATTGCTATTTCCTCATTTAGTTTACTAGGAAAGTAAATTTGACAATAAATAATAATTGCACACTTCAGTTACTGAAGTAATAAAGGAAACCTTTTATAGTAATGAGACAGAGTTAGCACTGGGCTTACCACTCACCAATTTCACCTTTATTTTCTGGACCCCAGCTTTCTTCTCCCAAGTGGATTCAAAGCTGTTACAACAGGCAAAAGAGCAAGAGCCAATGGAAACAGACCATGAAACCACAAAGGGGAAAGCAAACAAGGCAAGCATCATGTGGCCCTTTCCCAGAATCTTGTTTAATCCTCACAGCAGTGCAGTGTCTTTGACAGAACAGGCATCTCTGCCCTCATTTTATACCTTCTCCCACCAGGAGAAAGTCAGTATCTTCCAAGATCCCATAGCTGGTCAGCAACAGACTAAACTCAGACCCACATCTTCTGATCCCCAATCTTTCTTTTACCCCACAGATAACACAGACTCCACTGTTTCTTCTGTATTTTTCCAGAAAGAACTCCTAATTAAAACTTACTTTTCCATAGCAACAGCTATATCTTGAAAGCCTTGTGCAGTGATGTTGTTCTTGTCCCATATCACAGTCCTGTTTGCAAACCAAATCATATAATGATCAGACACTTAGGAATGGAGGAAATGATTCTCCCATTGAATGTAAACCTACTATAGGCAACACTGTCTAGATATTTCAACACAGCAGCATTATGTGAGTGAGGAATAATGTTCATCTTCATTTCGAACAAAACAAGGATGAGCATTTCTCCCAACATTATATTCTTAACACATTTACCACTCGAGTAGTGTGGAAAAACTGTATTTAAAAGCAATAGCACAAACATTAAATTATCATAATTTTACCTAACTTTTACTAGCCAGAAAACTCTAAAATCTGATTTCTCTGATATTCTCCCAATTGCATTCTAGTATTCATGTCTGAGGCTGAAGCTATTTACAAAAGATGCTAAACAGTCCCAAGCCCAACATAAAGGATTTCAGCTACCGAGATTTTTTTTTTCCCATTCTAAAACACTAGACAAAATCTGTCATTTTTCCTTATGTTTTCATCATTTCCCTGACATGGTATAATTAACAATCCTAGGAACTTTAATCACTCTGCTGGCAAAATCTATTACTATAAATAGGAGGTTATTTACTTTTTAAACACAAAATCTATTTTGGAAGAAAAATATCATTTTACCTTCAGAATGAGTATACCTCAGAGGTATTATAGGATTTGCCAGTTTACCCTGACACATAAAATAGATTTGTTTGGATGATCCCAGCCACACAACTGGTATTGTTTTGTCTTTCTAATCTCAATGACCTTCTTTACGTATATACTGACCTTCCAAGAAATCACTGTGGTTTTTGCTTTTGGTTTCAGTTTAGACAGAAGGTTGAGACTCTGTCTTATGCCAGAGCCTAGGGAAATATCACATAAGAGCCCTTGAGAAACAATGAGGAATGAATTAACTCTTCATTCACCAGACTCCTGGACTAGGTAGCAACCCCCATCTCTCTGAATGATGGATGGCACTGGGGTGATTGTGTAGTGAGTCCTTAGGAAAAGCCACGTTTGGGAAACACGATGGATGAAAACCACTAAACAGAACAGCAACCAGCGTGAACCTGCCTTTGGACCAGTGGATCTCTTATGCCCCTCGTGTTTTAAGTCTTTATATTGGCAGGGCTGGGAGGCGGAGATAAGACCCTGGGCTCACAGGCAAGTACAGGAAAACCCCTGGTGTCATTACTTCACACTGCCTGGCTCTGCTCACTTAGTGCTGGCTCCAAAACCCTCCTTGCTTCTTACTGCCTTTACCCACACATCAGTCAGCTGTCAGCACTGGTGTGAAACAGGAAACTGTGACAGTTCTGAATCAGGTTTTACCCACAACAAAAATATAAGACAACAGTTTGAAGGATTTCCTGTGTCTAAATTTGGGAATGCCCTCCCCACTATTCTGACAAGTCTTGATGTTGTCGCCTCTGCTTCCCAGCTGGCCTCATGGGAAGCACAGGCTTCCCTCAGGCACAGATGCTCTCCAACGCGTGCTGTTCAGAATCTGCTCCAGACCTTCCTCACGAGGAGCAACCACTCGTGAGGGACGGGGGCAGCAGCTGCCTACCTGAGCTTGGTGTTGATCTGCAGTGCTTTGGCCAGCATCTTTGCTCCCATGTCCCCCATTCCGTTCCCACTAATGTCCACTTTGGTCAAGGAGGTGTTGCTTCCCAGGGCATTGATGATGATGGTGACCTCGGTCTTGAGTTTTGAGTCAGCCAGAGACAAGGACTGCAGAGGCTGTGGAGCAAACAACACACAGCACTCAACAGTCTCATCAAAGAGACAACCCAGTTCGTGGAGAATCACAGGGCATGGACCCACTGCACAGGGTCTGATTTTGGAACTGCTGCCTAAAAGACATTGATGGATGGAACCACAAGGTTCTGGCATAAAATGGACCTCTAGAGTCAAACTTGGGAGAACTTGTGTTTTAATGCTCAATACCTGCTGCTTCTGAGGGAAGCCATGGAAGACATGTAGGGTGACAAGTGCCAGCTCTGTTTGAGTGGAGGAAAGGATGAGATAAATCAAAACATGACACACAAATTTCTTAGCTTCAATTATGATTATGTTATTTCTTTTTACCCATTTCATTTTTTTATAAGGTGAAATGACACATTAAAAATATAAATAGTGGATGAAAGCATAAGAAAAGCTAGCCAATACTAATAATAGGTGAATACTGAACAATTATTATGTTTATTTAGCTACTGTTTAAGATTTTTGAATGTATTAATTCACTGAATCTTCGCAGTAACCCAACGCTTAGGTGCTATGGCTATCCCTATTTCCTAAAAGAGAAACAGGAAAGTGACTCAATCAAGGTCACATAATTAGAAAGTACCTGAACTAGAATTCAAATCCAGATGAGATCTGGTTCCAGACTTCATGCTGTCAATCCTATACAACATTCCCTCATTAGCTTATTCTAGATCTTTTTGATCAGCACCCCTTATATCTTTTAAATATCAATCAGAAGATACACCTACAACTTAAAAAGGCACATTTGTGTGACCTTTTATTTTACCATAAACTGTATTGAGAATCCAAACCAGCCCACTCACTGTCCATTTAAGTCAGAGACTGAAAGCCACTCTGCCTGAGGCAGGTTTTGATTGGACTGCATAGTATCTGACAAAAAACAAAAAAAAAAAGAAAGGAAGAAAAGAAAGAAAAAAAGAAAATAGGCTCCGTACTTATACCCAGGCTTGCTACACTTTTTTATGTTGTCTTCCTAACCCTGTGGTCATTTGAGTTTGTAATCCTAGATTTAAACCATAACTCAATTAATGAAGTGGCTGAGAATTCCAGGTTAACCATGTTGAACCAATATGGCTAAATGTTCAGACCTCCCTGGGAGATCTGGATGTCTTCTGGGTTGGCTGGGGTGGTCTATATTGTTCTACACACACAAAACAATTCTATATGCTTATTGCATAAGCAACTCTGGCATTACAGGGAGGTGGATGTTGGAAGGATTATTTATGACCAAGTTCCCATGGTGGCCGGTAGGATTGGGACTCTCAAGATGTGTCTGGTGGTCTACATGATGGTCCCACACACAGCCTGGGGTGTATGTATGTTCATTAGACCACTCAATATTGACTTCCAAAGCAACACCTGTGGGAGGCGCATCTACCCAAGGGGCAGTAGGAGACAGGATCAGGGTGTTGATGGTTTTAAGACTCAGATATTGACAAAGCATCACTATGTGTTTGGTTAGTACCAAGTGACTATACTTACAGCCCTTATTACCTAAAATTGACCATGGTTTCCAAATTTAATACATTTATGGTAAGATCAAAAGGTAATACTGTATTAATTAGAATCAAATTTATAAAAGTAAAATGGCCTGCTAAGTGCTAAGGCCATTAAAACCTTAGCCAAAAAGCCTGCATATGTTTAGACTCAGGTAAGTTTAGTGAGGTTGCTTCAATTTTCTTAACATCCTACATTCAGGTAAATGGAAAAGACAACTAAAAATGCTTCAGACTTAGGAAACAATATATTAAATAAAAACAAATGTAGTATTGCTTTAATATAAAGATGTAATCACATCTCTCATCATTTCAATAATCTCTATTCAACTACTACAACAATGATGTATTATGGCTTCTTCATAATATTGGAAAACTGCCAACTCTTCAAGCTAGTGAATGCCAAATCTAGTACAATATTCAAATTCTAATACACCCCAGTTAACACTTAAAAATAATAGGCAGAGTCATTAATGCAAACAGAACAGCCTGGATTGCATGCATATTTATAAGGTCATCCCTCCTTGATTTATTGTACTTCCACGTAACATGACTATTTGAAATCTTACTATTTCTTTTTCATAGTTGAACATGCTTAATCTGAAAATCTGTCTCCTGGCTATAGGCACTGCCAAGAGAAACGCATTTTGTTCTCTTGGTTACAACATGGGCTTGTATGTAATACTTCAGAACACGTTTCCCTGGCATCTTGGCCAGTCAATCCCATGATTTGGGGTGCAGCAGCCTGAAAACCACTGTCTCTAGTGGGAGGTGACACTGGAACCCCCAGAGGTGTCTAGATTTTTCAACTTAAGGTAATGTGCCACACTGAGTGAATAAGGAATTCCATGGGACTATCAAAGAACAAGCTCTACAAACACAAGGTCAGAAGGTAAAAAGAAAATTACTTTTATATATATGTGTGTGTGTGTACATATATAAAACTCTTAAATAAATAAAACAAAAAATGAACTTAATTGTACCAGTTATCATGTGCAGTCACAAGACTCAACTCCTAATCATTTTAAATTGTTTTGCACATCATTGATTCAGAAATAGGAAAAAAAAAAGAAGGTAATTGCTTTCTAAAAAAGCTACCTACTTTTCAGTGACATGAATATAAAAAGCTTTTCATTGTACAGCATTATTAGCTACACACTATTCAAATTTATAACTTGACAGAATTCACATTAACATACCAAACTTTATCATCTGCAAATGTGTTTTTAGGTGTGTTTTAACTATCAAAATTATCTTTAAGTAAGAGACTTCCAAAATTATAGAAACAGTTTGAAGATCCTTGTATAATAAGAAAAATATGAAATTAATAAATATACTTTACATAAAATATAAATTTTCCTAAAATATGTACTAAGAAACATTTTGGGATGAACATTAAGTATAATTCTGCAATATTAGTTTCCCCAATTTTTTAAAATTGGGCCAATACTGGGAAATCAGAAACCAAAAACATCTCCCTTACAATGTGGCTGAGATAAAAAAAAAAAAGAAAAGAAAAGAAAAAGAGAAACCAAATAAAGCAGTGATGTAAAGTCAAATTAAATATGTAAAACAAACAGCATAAACTCTGAAAAGTATAAATTACATTCTAATTATACCCTTAATTTTAATAACCCAGCCTAAGAATAACAAAATGTGGGGTTTATTAGCAAATGAGGACAAGGAGAAGTACCTGAATTCATTAAATAATGAATTTCATTTTCTAGCCCACAGGTTAAAAATTATATCCACACAATGAAGAGGCAAGAGAACAGGACTCTCTCCTGCCCATCGGCTCAGAGCCCCAAAGCAGTGTGGGCAGAGGCAAGTTGGGAAGAGGTCCCAGCATTCATTCCCCCTGGCCCTTTACCTTTCTCAGAAAAGGCAGCTTACAGTTGTAATAGCATTTGCTATTTCCTGGTATGAACTCAAAAGGGAAATTGATACTTTTTCAAAATGTACATATCTCACTTGTTTAATATAAAAATTCATCCTCATGAGCTGTAAAAGTAACTATAACAAAATGTGAATAATGTGACTCTTCATAGTAGGAATACAAACTGATTTAAGTTTTAGGTGTGGTGACCAAATAGGACTTTGAAAGGAAAGGGACAAAAACCTTAAAAAGCATCAGTAAAATACAAGATGTGACAGACGAGCTCTAAACTAAATGGATTCATGGTAGAGTGCTTCTTACTTTGTCCATAAAATATCTTTTCTTTTTCTAATGCATTTTAAAGGGTAGCAAGATATGATACTATCTGAAGTTAAACTTCTTTACCCTGAACTAAGTCTTGGTCAGCAGTAACTAAAGGGGATAAAAATACAAGGAGAATTACTAGAGCTCAAGAAGCAATTTAGGATGGAGGAAAACTTCCTTAGTCTCTTGGAGTTCTGCAAATTATTAGATGAAATTCAAACTAGCAATATGATATTTCTTAGCATTATATAAGGTCATAAAGTCAACTAGGTTGTAAAAATTCATGCCTACAGATTAGTTTAATAACTGAAGTTAGGAAATAGTAAGGCTAATTAAAAGATAGGCTCAGGAGTCAACTTATACTTCTTTTAATCTATTACGATCTTCCTTTACTTGGTGGTGAGTTGAATGAAGAATAAGTAAATTTTTAAATACATTCTATAACTCTACTAAAACATAAATATTTATTCCATTTTTTAAAAAAAAAAACAGTAATAGAAAATGTACACATAGATAAAATTATCTGAAAGCATTTTGGCATTAACCCAGTAGAAATAATCAGTAAGAATGGCAATAACAAAAGATTTTAGGCAAAAGTGTTTAAAATAATACTCACTGATTCTTCATCTTGAATCATCTGTACTAAGTTGTCCAATACAGGTGTCAGATTTCTAAAGAGATTTTAAAGATGTGGACAGTAGAATCAAATCAAAAGCTTTCAGGAGGCTGGTTATTTTCATCATTGTCATATAAAAAAATTCAAAACTCTTACTTGGATTTCATATTATTAAAATTTCTGCCTAACGCCAGGTGTTGTATTGATCTGTTTTTACCGAGCCACACTATTAAGGTAGATAGGTCAGATTCTAAACCTGGAAAGAATCAGAGTAAGTAGAGCATCAAAACACATATGTATAAATGAATTCTCAGCTGGAACACAATTAAGCAAAGGTGACATGCAGTTGGATGACTTCCTTTACCATCTGAAGGCCCTGGGATTCTCATCTTTTATTTTCAAAAGTACTCTTTGCTCTCTTTTCATGTCCTATTATTTCACAGGGATAAACCCATTCTCTACAAAGACTTATCTAAATCTCTTATACAATCAGTGGCTAAACGCAGTCAGCAGGAATTGGGAATGAATAATGGCGGAAAGTTTCATCTCTCCCCATCACTTTGTGAGAGAAGATTCCAACATAGTGTTCACTGGGAAGTAACCGAAGTTAAAGTTGTCTATGAAAATTTAACAGGCTCATCCTAACATGCTACTACAATCCGCAGAAATAAAGCTATTGAAATAAGCTTCCAAATAAATAAATAAGAGTAAAATTTCACTGTCACCAAGCATGCAAAAGGTTAACCTTTATCAATGTACTGATAATATTTTTTTAGCTGAGTGAGTTGTTTTACTGCATAGATCTTGCATATTTGGCCATGGAATCAACTTAGTAAGACTTTGGCAGAAATTTATTCTATAAATAAAGTCTATTGTTAAATTTAAAAGCCCTATTAGTCAAGAAATGAAGTAATATGTTTACTTTAAGATGTTGTCTAGATTAGGGTGGGAGATTATTTTCCCTTTACTAACTTGCTTCGAATAATATTTCGGTTTCTTTTCTTTTCTGATTTCTGACTTACCATTGTCAGAGATGTCTAAGCTGGTGATGTTGTGGATTTCAGCGATGCAGCCTTCTAATACTTGAGCACCTCCTGATCTCAGCTAGAGAAACACAAGCCAAACACAAGGTAAAGTCTTCACCCTACTAAAAGTGTAATCAAAAAAAAATTAAAAATAGGAGAGAGATAGTCTTAAAACAAACTTAGTACCAAAGAAAAAGTGAAAGCTTATCAACTCCAAAAAAGCTATCATCAATGGTAAAGAGTCAATCACTAGTCACTGCTGCTGTTGTGTGTGTGTTTTGGTTTTTTTCTGCAACCTCAAACTCTTGGGCTCAAGTGATCCTCCTGTCTCAGCCTCCCAAGTAGGTGGGACTACAGGCGTGCACCACCACACCCAGCTAATTTTGCTATTTTTTGTAGAGATGGGGTCTCACTCTTGCTCAGACTGTTCTCGAACTCCTGGCCTCAAGCAATCCTCCCACCTCAGCCTCCCAGATTACTAGGATTATAGGCATGAGCCACCACAACCGGCCCCATCATTGCTGCTATTTTCTGTATTACATGATCCAAAAATAGAACCTAAAATCATTATGGAAAAATACAGAGAAAAAAGATGTAGACCACTGAGGCCCACTACTAGCAAGATAGTGTGTGTCAATCCAGAAGAACTTTCTTCATTTTTGACTTTTGGAAATCTAACAAATCCCTTTTATACATGAGAAAATCACTGTTTATTTAATTATTGCTGATTTCAAAGTATACAGAGTCCATTGAAGTAGCTGCCAAACAACCAAATGAGACTTACTTTGAATGTCACACACTTCAGGAAGGACCCAACCCTAACTGTTCTATAGAAATGAGTGTGAGGTCTCACTACTATAAAGCAGGTACTAGATAATTAAAAGTGATTACAAAATAATGTGCACAAATTCTTTAAGCTACAGAAGAAAAATATGGTGAATTAATCAAAATAGTATTACTATGATTGGTATAGAGCAAAACTAAGAATGAACTGTTATTCTCATCTCATTTCCTAATTTATTTCAAAGAGAAAGACAACCTGAAAAACCCAATACAGTACTTTTCATCTTTTCCCATGAAACCAAAGCATTTTTCACAGAGGTCACAATATCATTTGTTTTCCATTCAGCAAATATTTGCTGAGTTCCCACCCTGTGTAAGGTATTTGTGAAGGATGCAATTTCCCAAGCTGTGGCCCTTTTGCTCAGTAAACTTACTATCTAATGAGGAAAAAGAATCTATCATTTACTGGGCATCTGCTATGAAACAAGGAACATGACAAGTCCTTTATTCACGTAGAAAAATTAAAATTTACATAAATGTCAACATCGAATTTATAATACAAGGTACTATTTTCTATTTGTCCAAGTTTTGATACAAGAATTTAAAGAATCTTCATTTCCCTACTTCACATGCAATATTTTTATAGTACCTGGGACCAAAACCCATCAACATCTCTGGCCTCTTCTATGATAAGCAGAACTCTGCACAGATCTTTGGAATCACTCTTTATTCAGGAGTATTTCAGTTGGTGTGTCTAAATTCAGCTGTTTGTACTTTTTTGTTTTTTGAGACAGGGCCTCGCTATGTGCCCAGGCTGGTCTGGAATAACTGGGCTCAACTGATCCTGCCATCTCAGCCTTCCAAGTAGCTGGGATTACAGGTGTGCACCACCATGCCTGGCCATTCCTACTTTTTAAGATGACAGGAGACTGCTCTGAGGTGAGCTTGAAGGAGACTATTACACAGAGGCAGATTTCTCGAAGAAACTGGTCTACATACTTCAGAAAAACCAAGACCAACTCCATGGCTAGAGAGCTTTTAACCCTAGTGTGTGAAGCTACTGTCAGGAGTAAGCGCCAGGCCCAGTTCACTATCCTTTGTTGTTTTCTCAGGAACTCTCCAGATTACCCAAACGCCACCTTGAGCTCTTCCCCAGCACCCTGCTACTCAGAGTGGTCCACAGACTGGTACCAGTCTGCAAACAGTTTGTTACTGGTCCGAGATGAAGGACAAAAGTTGAATATAAATATTTTAGAAACCTTAGTAGTAAAAACTTTAAGTTTTTTGCATCTAATAATCAAACTTAGAATTGCATATTTTATATCTTTCTAAATCTTTCTAGTATTTCATTCCTATTTTATAAAAATATTGGTTTATGATAGATTGGAAAGTTAAAAAACAAAATAAAACATAGTTTTGAAAAGCACTGCTCTAGGTCATAGCTTGTTAACACTTCAAGAAGTTAATGTGTCCATAGACTAAGTCAAAGTTAGAGCAAGAACTCATTTAAGCAAATTTTGAGAGCAAGAAAAAAAGTATGCTTTTGAGAAGATAAACATAAGTGCATAAGTCTTTTCAATTTCATATGTGTTGACAGTCATCATTCTATTGAGAAATAAAAGTTTCCACAAGAAAATCTTTATGTTCTATCATTGTAAAGTATACTGAAAATATTTTATTTATATGAAATACAGGTAACAATTAAGTCTTCAATTCTGTTTATTTTATAAATATTTTTACTGGTATTTGTAGAATGTACATTAATATATAAAACTAACATATTTTCCAATGCTTAAAGAATAATCAAATATATCAATATATCTTAACTTAGTGATTCATAAAGTACTTACACAATGGCCAAGCTAAGGAAAGCCCAAAGGGAAAGAAAACAAAACACATGATCAGCAGTACGTAGAACAAGAATAGCAAAGAACCTGATGTCTCTATCAATACAGAATGTAAAAATGCAAAGAGTCAGAAAAAATACTTTGGACTACAATTTTCTCCCTAAACAAAAATCAAAAATTTAAATAAGAGAATAACTGATCTTCAGTTACCAAGAACATTCAATTGAAGTCACAGGTTATTAAATGCCTAAAATTCCCCAAAAGCTAAAGCTTTCCCAAAGCAGTTTTTAAAAGCTTTTCCATTACTGTAAATGAAAATCCTTTTAAATGAATTTGCATAATTAGAGGCTGTGTCTGCGTGTGTGCATGTAAAACTAGTTTTTCAATTACCCTGATTTGGATCCCACACACTAGCATTATTTAAAAGAAACCAAGATCAAAGAGAAGTAAATGGGACTGAATCACTGAACACTTTTCGAAACATTAAAAATAAAATTACGTTTCTTTCAAGGGAGTAGTGTCCCCTCACTCAAGGAAGGTGGAACATTTCAGATGTTATTGATAGTTCCAAGTGAAAAGTTATATGTATAACTCAAATATCCATCATGGGGACAAGGGAAGCAAGAAAAACTAAAATCTAGAGAGAACTTTTAATAATTAGCTTTTCTTCCTCAAGATCATTTGCCATTTAAAAAGATGTAGCAGAAATTATAAAATTAAATATAAAATAACCCCCAAATTATCTACTTTTATAGGGGTTCCAATTTTAATTTAAAAAAATTACTTTTCACCCAGGGAAATTTTTTCACACACAAAACTGAATGGTGTCAGCTACTGGGGAGACTGAGGTGGGAGGATCACTTGAGCCCAGGAGTTGGAGGAAGCAGTGAGCTGTGACCACACCATTGTACTCCAGCCTGTGCAACAAAGCGAGACCCCATCTCTTTATTAATATAAAAAGAAGAAAGAAAAAAAATAACTGAATGGTGTAGGTTTCTCTAAGGGCAGTAAAAAATGACTAGATAACATCCAGTTCAAAATGTCCAATTGCTAGCAAGGTTTGATACCAAATGGCAATTTAGTACCTGAGAAAGATGTATATTAAATACAGCCATTTTCAAGGGGAAAATAGTTGCATGCATTTTATTGCTTCATACATGCATCCACCCTGTCACATGAAACATTTGCAGTTTTGCATTCTGTACCTGGCCTGCCAGGAAGGTGATAGGTGAGGCGTGCAACGATGATGCTTACCTCAAGGCTGCCTGAGTGACTATCAAATGGAATGGAATTGCCTCAAAAGTTTCCATTCACTTGTTGCAATGTACTACTCATTACAAATCCTAATGTCTGATGCTCTTTATTTTTTTCTATTCATCATTAATTGCAATGAATTGTTAGAATAATCTTCAGAAAAGTTTCCACGTTAAAGGAACTAACTCCCACACCCAGACCTACAACTAATCCTCAGTGATAATTAGCCTTTACATCCTGTCTGAAGCATCAGATTTTTCTCTCTCATTTGGAAGGAGACTAAATTTGAAGAATTCAATTCCAGCATTTACCAATTATTTTCTTGAAGTATGACTATGAAGTAATAAGATTTTTAAAAACAGACCAGAATGCACAGATCTACTGCCTCCATTCAGACAGTTGGGCATGTGGGGAAAATAAACACGAATACCTGCATCACTACTACCACATAAAACAGTTTTGAAACACTTCTTTTAGAAGAGGGGAGTAGAACACACACTTTCTTTGAATATCTGTACTCATGCTAAATACTTACTTACCCTTTGAGAGTGAATTAGGATCAGCCACGGCCATTCAGAGGCAAATCTGGCCATGGAGGGTAATACTGTTTTGTGTCCAAAAAAAAAAAAATCAAGTTTCAAGAAAAAATAATCTCACCAAAAAGTTGATGAGACTAAGTCTTCTAGAAACACACAAAATAGCTTTGAAGGCAATTCCAAAAAAATGTAAAGCTTCTAAATAAAATTTTTTAGAAAGTCAATATTGACCCACCCTGTAAATTCTGACATTTAGAATGAAGCTCCTCCACAGTAATCCTCTTCCTCCTGCAGATAATGGTTCACATATGTTGGGCCTGGCCTAGTGACTTGTGTCAAATGTTAGCCCCCAACACTATTATCATCCCATTCAACAGATAAAAAACAAAGGCTGAAAGAAGGTAAGTCACTTGATAAGCTAGGTTTCAAAGGGGGACCTTTTGATTTCAAAGTGCCTGCCCTTGGCTATGACACTCTTTTGCCTACCACAACTAATATGAGTTATTTTCTTATACAAAAGAGACTCCTTCTCAGTACTAAAAGACCAAGGGAAAGAAAAGGAAGTGATAATAATTAATGAGAAACAACTTAAGGAACACAGAAGTTTTTTCCTGTAAGTATAGAAGTTATCTGTAAATGTAAGATTAATTTCAGTACTTACTACCTTAGCCATCACAAATCCAAAAGAATATACACCAAAATTTTGGATTTAGTTTTCCAAATAACAATGATGTTTATATTGTAGGAAAGCAACTCCATAATACTTGGTACTTTTTTTTTTAATAGCATAAAGCGTAAATCTCCTCTCTCATTCAAATTGATGAGTGTGAAATGCCTCTTTCAGGGAATAAAGAAATTGCCCAAGAACTACAAACCAACACACTAGGAAAGGTAAGAATGAACAGTAAAGGAACCAGCCTATGATAAAAGCAAAAATAATTTGCTTAAATTATTCTAAGCTTCCTATCTAGACACTTTTGATTCCAATTTTAAGGCTATTTTCCCCTTTCCTCCCAATAATCTCAACCACCATCTTTTACCATCATTTACCTTCAATGACATGCAAATAAACCTGATTTTAAAATCAATCACTGACTTTTTTTTTCCCTCCCAGGAGTAGAAGTGAATCTGGATCAAAAATTCTATATAGTAAATGATTCATATTAAAGTTAATTATCTATTTATAAGACAACATCAAGGTCTTACAATTATTCCTTGTTCCCAAGGCTTGGATGGACTGTAGTATTAGGGGCACCTGTAGGAGGCACCAAACTCACATGGTGCCCACACCGGAAACTGCAGGACAACACTGCTCAGCACTCTCCAGCACTGTGCTCCAGACATGCGACTCATCTCGGGTCTCTCATCCCCTCAGCCTGAGTAAGTCATCCCTGTAGAAATGACTTCCCAAGATGAGAAATTTCATTTCTCACCACCTTTTGGATTTTAAGATTAGATTTATCTGATCATCAGGAAAAGTTTAGTGCTGAATGTTTCCATGATTTCAACTGGTATGCTAAGAGTGGAGAGGGTTTGTGTCTACTGTGGCTAAATAGGGAATGAGCAGAAAGAAAATAAACATAAGCATGATTTTAAACTTCCCAGTTAGTGAAAGCTTCTTTCTGAGAAATCATGTAAACTCTGAAATAATGAATATAGATGATTAAAGACCAATGGTTAACAAGCAAGTGCCAAGCCTTCCAACATGGATTATATTGTAAATTCAAACACTTTTTGAGGGAGGTTTACTATATCATGAAGGGAGGCAAACTAAAATAAAACCTAGTTAAATTTGGACATCTAGGCCTAAGAAACAAACTGTGAGAAAACACTATAATATAGTTTAGAAAAATAATTTTGTGTTTTATCAATTTTCATGAGCAGCATAACATGTGACTTTATAAATGTGGACACTGGTACTATAACTGAAGCTATAAGATGGTGGGAGAAATGGTACTGAGATACTTTTAAGATTCCCCCATTTCAATTTACCATAGAATCCATTAAAAAAAGGCCAAAATCAAGTTAGAATTATCATAATAACAAAGGTCAATCACACCATCAGAGATTAATCATCTGATCTGAATTCCTGCCTTAATAAAAAAAAGTTATAAAAGAAAGTCTACTAGCAATAAGTTGAACCTTACAAAATCGACAATAGTCTGTCATTTTTGACACACAAAAATGTCAATTTTACATGGGTCACCCAAAGTAACTGTCTGAAAGTTACCCCCATTAAATCACAAAGGAGTTAAAGGAACAAAGTACATAGCAATATAACAGTGTTCTTTGGGCACATGGCCACATCAACTTATTTGAGAAGAAAATGCCTGACCATACTTAACATTTTAATAATTATCACTGCCAGTATTATTGTTAACAACAGAAAATCAGGACAGTGTATTCTCATTATGGCTCTGTCATTAGTGAGCTGGATTATTTCAGCTTTCGTAGATCTGTTTCCTCATCCATAACTATAGTAACCAGATGATCACTTATGCCCATTCCAGCTTTATCATAGAGTTAAATGAAAAATGTTAGGTTGGTAGCAGTCATGACATTTAATCAGGATAGTAAAACCCTACTAGAAGTCATTGCTAATTCAATAGTTTGATCTGACAGAGCAGCCAAGTTTATACCAACTTGCTTTTTTTGATAGATTAACTCTTCCCATCCCCCTTCATTTCATTCTTCCCCCAATTAAAAAAAAATGTATTATTGGCATGCTCCTTAGTAAAGTGCTCGTTGGTTTCTACTTTATAATCTTAACTTTATAAAAAATGTGAGATCATTGATTTGTACATGAAAATTCCATAATGCAAGGATAGTATTTTAGAGTTTTAGGTTTTGGGGTTTTGTGTGTGTGTGTTTGTTTTTTATTTCTCTTTTTTCAAAACAACAAGACTAGTAAATCACATAGTTGGTATTCATCCCAGCTCAAAATTAAGGAAAAATCCTACACTAACAATTTATATGGTAAAATTTCAGACTTGTCAGTTTCTGGAATTTTTCAGAGAAGCAAAGCATTAATCTTACTCAATATTTAGTGTTGGCTTGGTGCCTGGAATTTTGTTAGGTGCTAAGGGAAACACAAAACAGCATGACACAAATACTGCCCCCCAAAAAGTTGCAACCTAGTTGGGAGAGAGAGCATACAGGAGCCAATTTAATAGCTATGCAAGGCATTATGTAGTTCAGTGTCCAAATGCATGCTACTCTCATTAAGTGCTAGACAATTAGAAAAGATTGAGATCACAAAGGGTTGAAACAGTCAGAAAAAATTTGGCAGACAGATAGATAGGAAAACAGCAAGAGCAAACAACCTTCGTGTGTACGAGAAGCACTTTTTAAAGAAGGGCTCCTTTAAACCTCATAACAACCCACTAGGAGAGATACTGATATTATCTCCACTTTTCAGGCACAGAAATTGAGATTTACAATAGTGACCAATTCATCTAGGATTGTATAACCTAGAAGAGTACGATGCATGTGTGTAGGAGATTGGACTTGTGCTAGATCCTTAAAGAGATGGAGGCCTTGGGGGGTAGGAGGGAGAGGGACTTAGTTGAAGAGAAAACAGTGGGCGTAAAGGCCCAGGAATAGGAATGAGGAGACACCCCCCTCCATTCCTGAGAAGAAGAGATGGAGCTTGATATGTCGGGTAAAGTCAGGCTCTGAATAGGCCAAGTGGTTCGCACTTGAGTATTTTCTTACTTATTACCACACAAAATAAAAATTTCAAGACAGTAAAAGTTTAAGTGTCCTCTAAAATGTAGAAGCCTTTAGTCTCAATTCTTCTCTCTAGGTTCTTTAGTAGGAAGTGTTTGAAACTGCTATAATTTCCAGAGACATTTTAATTTTCTTGTTTCAAATCAAGATATTAAAAAGTAAAATTAATGACAAGACAGCAATTGTCTTTCACATTTTACAAATCCCAGTTAGGTTGTACACATTTGTCCCCTGCAACGAATGCTGTATGTTTCATTTTCATGATGGTAAAGCTAGTTTATGGCTTTATATTCTCAAGGCTTCATCATAAAATACTTAGGCAATAGGCACCAAGAATAGGAAAAAAAAAAAGTTATTAAAAACACACTTGAAAGCTTTCTGAATGATGCTCTGTGGCTGTTTGTAGATAAAACTTGCAAAATACAGAACATCAGAAACTTGCATAATGTGTTTTTCTGCTTTGTTTACACCCTGTGGAATCACAGTATCACACTTTTTCCATGAAAAAGACAAGACAATTTTGAAGCTATTATCTATTCCAGCACATAGTCTAAAAGTGTTCTTACCTCACAGTTGCTGAGATCAAGAGAAACCCCTTTCAAACTATGATTACAAGCCAGGCCCAATAACAGCGCTCTGAAGGGGAGGAAACACACACATTAGATACAAATTCCACACAATGCAACAAGAAAGTATATATAAAGCACATTGAACAAAGCCCAGAGAAAGGAAAATGCCCTTTCAGAATCACAGGTCAAGCACCAGGCACTCTCTCACTTTTTAAAATGCCAACTGCAGTTCTGCCTCTCAACAACAGTGAAAAAATGACTCTGCAGCAGTCTTCTGACAGGCAGCGAGCCCATCACAAATGTAAAACCTGGCAGGACTGCTATTCCTATGCAAATAAACCAACAGCACACTTAATTGCATATTGAAATTAAATTGTGTTCATCACAGATAAATTCCCACCTGCATCTGCTTGAGAACAACTTTAGTAATGTTTAGAATCTTATTAGGCAATTGTTACTAGAGTAGCAAAGTAAAGCCCGTTGTCCCTAAGGAATATGGTAGGGAGGAAGTCAGGCTCCATAGTATTCCAGGATGTAAAATTATATCTAGATGAGTGTATTAAATGACTTACAGTAGTGGGTAGGCAAGGGTATAAAACCACTATAGACTAGAAGGCACATGTCTTGAGTTTGAGTCCAGGATTCTGCCTGTTGAACTACCTACTGGGCCAGGACAAACCACAGCACAGGCTGAAAAGGAATTTTGTCATCTGCAAATTGAGGAGATTAGACTAGTCATCCAGATCCACTTTTACAAGTCAGTCCTATATAATTCAACATCACTAAGCAAACTTGAAACCAAAAAGTCACACATACACGCACATCATTAAATTACACTGAATGGACAGAAGATTCTAACTTAGACTTTGTGAGGAATATGGAGATAAACATAAGACTATTCATGCTCTCAAGGAAGGGATTCAAATACGTGTGCAAATAACTCTCACACAAGGCAGACAGTGATATTTGCTAGACGAGTGGAACCCAGGCAGCAGTTGCTACCTGGGGGTGACTATCTGTTCTCCATGTCCCTAGGAAAAGGACCTCCACCCAGCATATTCCAAAAATACCCCAGGATAAGGGTGAGGTAGGAAGGTAGGGAATTATATCTTGCCCAAGCCTCTGAAATTTTCTCACTGACAGAGAACTCCAGCAGTGCCATGCAACATGTGGAGCTTGGCTGCCTCCAGCTATGAAAATAACACCCCTATTAGGAGGCTGAAGGTGAGCGCCTTTCTTTTTACTCTTTTAATCCAGTTCACTAGTCCCTTATTCTACAATACTGTCCTGTGACAAAGGCTGGGTGTATCTCATCTGTGTACATGTTCAATTACTCATTAAATTACTTCTCTTTTCTTAAAAATTGCTTCCCCCCACCTTTCTTTCTTGAGGGCAATATTGAGTCACTGAAAGTGCTTGGGACTAAAAACAAAAGGCCAGTCCTCTGGGTCCTGGCTCTGTTACTAACAGTTGTGTGACCTTAAGTACATCACTTTTTGTGTGTGTGTCTCAGGTTCTCATCAGTGAATTGAGAGAATTAGAATATTATCAAAGAAGTCCCTTCTACTTCTAATATATGCTGAGTTTCTAGGATTTAGCCACATATTTCAACATTGCATTTTTATAATGCTTCAGTGAAAGAAAAATACTTCCTACTTTTCCTACATGTGCAGTAAGGCCAAGAAAACAACTGGTATGCTTGAAGATATTCAACTATAGAAGGCCAATGATTAGGAGGCAAATACTCGTGAGACTAGTAAAAATAAATAACCCATAGAAATTGTCCTTAGTGAAATACAACAGAACTACAATAAAGCACGGTGGGCACTGGGGAAAATTCTATGGCAAAATATGTTGTTTATTTAAACTTCATGATGGTAAAATTGCCTTAACAATTATCTTTTCAATCCTCAATTACTATTGCAAAATTGCTTAAGAGAAGAATCTGTATTTAATTTTTCCAGCTCTGGATAGGTGATGTTAGTTATAATTTGGGGGTAGCACATTCAGCAAGTTTATTAAAAATACTCAGCCAGAGAGATGGGGGCCAGGGAGGAGGGGAACCACATGACAGGAGACCAAGGAGGGCTCCAGGAAGAAAGGGGTTATCGGGAGAGAAAGTGAAAGAACAAGAATGAGCAGTAAATAGGAACTCATGCTATACTCTGAGTGATGCTGGAGCAAAGAGCACCCTTGAGACACACACAAGCCATACTATTCTGGAGATTTTAGGAAACACCAAGAAACAGTGGCACAGTGTTCTTTAAAGCCCTTGAAATACATCCCAAGAGAATGTCCTAATAAATACCCTACACATTAATCTCTATTTCAAAGACTGTTTCCCAGGAAACCCAATCTGTGACAGTGATTTTGGGCAAATTACTTAGCTTCTTTGAGGCTCAATTCCTCAACTGTAAATGGAGATGATGATATCAATTTCCCACAACTGTTGCAATATTAAAATGACAGTTCATATATAAGCACTCAGCACAGTGTCTAGCTTAGGGTAGTTCTTTGCAAATTCCCTTACATAGCTAAACCTGAGTATCTCGGTTTTGTGCTATCTTTTCAAATTATTATATCGTATTAAATGTGCGTATGGAATTTTTTTTACAAAATCTTCAACCATGAAGCCTTTTCCCTCACATCAACATTTTTTAATGGAGTGAAACACAGAGCTGAAGAGACTACAAATTTAACATTATTAAACATTCATATGATTAACAGGTCAAAGATACAAAATATCTTTGAAGTAGAAAATTTACAAGTATATAGTTATAATAAACTACAGTAAATTCAGTGTCATTGTGGTATAGAATAGTCCATAAAATAAATTATGTTAACCAATGAAAAGTTACTCTATATTATACAGGAGTCAAAAACATTGAAAGAATTAGAATACCAGTACCTATCACTAAAACTATTTTGAATATGCTAATCTCCTTCTGACATACTACAAGGACAAGGGCCATGTCTGGTTTTGCTTTCTACTCAGTGCTCTCATGGTATCTAGCACATAGTAGATGCTCAATAAATATTACTTGAATGAATGTGATTAAATTATAATGGAACCTCCCCCCTTTAGAATACCAATTCTGATATCTTCCTTAATATCCACACAAAGAGCCAAATCATGAGGCTTATATTATTTGCGACTGTCACATTTAGAGATCTCAAATGTATTAATTCAACATTTTTTTAAAAAGCCCATTATAACATCAAAATTTTTTTTTTTTTTAGCATTTGACTGGGTCTACTTTTCTTAAAGGCATCCATTGTTTTAGTCATATGGTACTATGCAGAATCAAGAACTCCACATCTCTCAAAACGGGGAAAAAAAGGAAAGAAAAGGTAATTTACAAATTAGTTGAAGATTAATTTTCTAGTAAGATGAATAGCGACATTAATTTTAACATTTCATACAAATTGCAAGGAAAAAATTAAATGCAGATTTACAAATTAGCTGGGGAAAGGAGAAATCTGTGCATACATTTGAGCATATCTGACAACTTGCATAATTGTAACTACCTGAAAACATCTTTTTTAGACTCGGAGAATTTGACTGTATAGTCAAATTCACTGAACTTGTACACTGAACTTTTGATTCTTTCTGGCAATGATAAACAGAAATCTCAAGGATAACAAATTATTCTCAAACCTCAATTTGGCTAAACATTTTAGTGTCACCACTATACCTACACCAGGGATATTAACCCGTAACATTAAGTTGGCTGCCAAGTAAAAATGCCAAACAGCCTGTACTGATCTGGATAACTCAGAAAGCAAAGCACCTAAAAATTGATTCTGCTGCATATACACAATGTGTTTTGAGTTTGATTATTCTAGTTAGTAGAAATATTTAGAACAAATGTTAACACACACACACACACACACACACACACACACACACAGATATGCCTAAAATGGACTGAACAGAGGTTAAAATAAAAACAAAACTACCTGAGAGTACAACTTTCATCGATCAGTGACTACTACCAAGGTCATAAACCAAAAGACTTTTTTTATAGAAGATGCAATATTATCAAGAGTACATACACAATGTACTTTAAAAAATTTTAATTAAGTCTTGTGCACCAGAATAAAAAGGCATTCTCATCTGCCTTTTCTGTCTCTGGATTATCTTTTCCCTTCTCTTGAGCAAATCTGTAGAAACAAGCTGAACTTTAAAAGCTCTGGAGAAAAAGAATGAACCACTTACTTCAAGGGCTCAGGAGACAGTTTTGTGCCTGAAAGGTTGATTTGCATCAAAGCCAGAGAACTACTAAAAAACTGCTTGAAAGATGGGGGTACTTCTTTTCCTTTACTGAAAAAAACACAACAGTCATCAAGTGGTTATACTTCCATCAAACTTATTTGTTAGTTATTAAGACACTGTAAAGTGATCTATGAATCAGTCATATTTTCAGTAGAAATTTAAGGCAAATAGAAACAAATACCTGAAGCCTAAATGATCAAATCCCTTAAAATTGAAGGAATCACACAAGAAAGGTTAAGGCATATCATTAAGTCCACAAAACAATTTATTTCTATTCTTTATAGCCAATGAACTCATTGTATTTTACCTCTTGATCTTCAAGAAACCCCAAGTTTGGAGTTTTAAAAAAAATAGGTCAGGGAAGATGTACATTTCTCACCAATTTAAAAAGTTTTCCCACTGGGTGGTAAAAAATGTTGAGGATTGCTACCTGCATTTGGCAATATTTTTAGATGTAGGTTTCAGATGCAATAAGATTGTGACCTGATGTGGAACTGAGGAACAGCACAGGAAGTCTGAATGGCATGAAGCCTGCATTACAAATGGCCTATTACATCCATACCACAAACCTGATCATTTCAGGTCAAATATCAGAATAAAGACAAAACTACAAAATACAATGGCTATAACCTCAAAATATGTCCCCTTGTTATTGCAGAGGGAAGTAAGTAGATCAAATCATACAGCTCAATAATAAGGTAGTGTCAACACCATATTATAAGGGTTTAAGAAAAACAGGATTAAAGAGTCTAAGACTGGCCAGGCGTGGTGGCTCACGCCTGTAATCCTAGCTCTCTGGGAGGCTGAGGCGGGCAGATTGTTTGAGCTCAGGAGTTCGAAACCAGCCTGAGCAAGAGCGAGACCCCGTCTCTACTAAAAATAGAAAGAAATTAATCGGACAACTAAAAATATATAGAAAAAATTAGCCGGGCATGGTGGCGCATGCCTGTAGTCCCAGCTACTCGGGAGGCTGAGGCAAGAGGATCGCTTGAGCCCAGGAGTTTGAGGTTGCTGTGAGCTAGGCTGATGCCACGGCACTCTAGCCCGGGCAACACAGTGAGACTCTGTCTCAAAAAAAAAAAAAAAGACAACTCAGCTCTGGTTTCAGATAGTGGAACAATATAAGTTTGTTTTCTCCTGTTCATTTTTTGACGAGCAAATGCTTTTATTCTTTGAATATACTTTCCCTCCTGTTACTTTGTCTTGGTGTTGACCTTTCCATTGTTTCCAAGTATTCATTGCCCTTTAGCCATGTGAGTCTCTTTGGCCAGTGGGTTATGAGCAGAAATGATGTATATGACTTCCAGAGAGAAGCTTTACAAGCCAATACGTACACTGCCATGATCTCTTTTTTCTCTGCCATATAACTTTCAATGTTTGAGATACAGGTCACTCTGTCTCCCAGAGTGAAGGTGATGTGGCCAGCCCACAGTGGACATGTCACAAAACCACTGCTGCTGAAAGCCATAGAGATTGGAGGGAAGGGGTCATTGTTACTGTAGAACAATCTAACCTGTCCAGACTGATACATTTATGAAATTATCTGTGAACAAAAGTATAAATAGCCTGACTAACAATCCACACCTCAGTGTAAATGCAGTAATTTCAACATAATTACTAAGGGCTTTCTGCAACTATATGTAGGTAAGGTACTTGGTATTAAACAGTTTAATCACAACCTTTCATTTGGAAGACAAGGCAATTTGTTAGTGCAATTCTGCTCCACAAGCTTAACAGCTCTACTGAAGACCAGTCATCACAGATTCACAATACTGTGAACTCAAAAGTGGTGATTATACAAAAACCTTCATAGTCTATGCCTACAGTCCCCAACCCCAGGCTGCAACCTGGTACCCGTGGCCTGTTAAGAACTGGGCCACACATCACCATCTGAGTTCCACCTCCCCCCAACCCCCACCCCCCTGCCTCATCGGTGGAAAAATTGTTCATGGCCAGTCCCTGGTGCCAAAAAGGTTGGGGACTGCTGGTCTATGCTATCATCTTGTAAGCCAGTTCCCCAGTCAATCACAGTTCCACCAAAGCATAGTTTTATAAACTGCCTTAACATACATGAATTGAGTAGGTGGCCTCAATTAATACTACCAAATATCCCCTAAAATAAAGTATCTTAGAAAACTCAACTTCTCCTGCCATTATATTTTCAGACTTCACAATCCCTAACCTTATGCTATTGAGGTATTTGTGGAATATCTTTGCTATTGTAAAGATTTACATCACTGTTGAAGTAATAGACCAACAGTACTTTAAAATATAGAGTAACTGTTTTGCAAGGCACAATTATGAAATAAAAGCATGCCACAAACTGAATTTTCCACATAAGTAAGGGTTATCCTTTCAATATATAAAGCTTTTAAAAAGTTAACTAGTAAAAATGAAGAAATTTCTAATATTAAGTAACACTCCATGTTATTAAAGAGTACATAATGGGTAAAGTATTATTTATAACTTGTGGTCATAATTGTGAATGCTAAGTATTAAACTGTATTAATTCATTAGATGGTCCCCAAATGCCAAACCTATATAACCCATGTACTTTTCCTAATTCCTCTGTATTCTCTTTCCATTCTGAGTTTGTGCTGCGTGAATCCTTGCTGCTTGTAATCTACTGCGTTATTTTTCAAATAATTGTAAAGTCAGGAAGGTAGAAACTTACTCAAGCAACTTATTCAAGCTAAGTGTTCAAATTCCACTTTAGACTCTTGAATCCTGTTTTTTTATGTATAAGATTTAGGATGACTATTATTTTTGCTCCCCAAGTAGTTTATACCTACTTCCAAGTTCATCATTGAGAAATACCAATAGAAGTTTCTAAAAGGTTTTCACTATATTAAGCGAGAGTGCCTGTCCACATATCAGAAATAGTGCATTATCATATCATTTGTATAGGCAGGTTGGAGTTATTGACAAGAGCATTAACCTGGAACTAAAAAAGATAAAACAAAACTTGAAATGTCAAGGTCTAATATTCATAGGTAATGGTTAAGACCACCTTCAACATGTACAACATTCACCCTTTATCACTCTGTTTTCATTATCACTCCAACTTTTTCTCAGCGAAAGAAACTCCTAGACAACAATGATAACAGAAATAAATCCATACCGGTGAGAGAATACAGTTCTGGAGAGATTGAGCACAGCTAAATACTGAAGGCATCCACGGAGAAGAGCTCCACAGACCTGAGAAAGAAATAAGGCACTCTTACTTTCGAATATTTCTAGGTCCAGGAGAATATTTTATTTGAGAAAAGGCCCCTATATCCCATCTAAATAGCTGTTCTGAGACCCCCAGAGCAATATAAAAAAAAATTACCATTTCCAGGGAACATTCTGTATTGGATAAATCCAGATGAGCAATGGCATTTGGCTGGGCCAAAAAATTGTACATGTGCTTGAAAAAACAAAAAATAACTGTTAGAATCTAGAAACACACACATACAAAATGTAAGTTAATGTTTTAAAAGGAGGTTGCCCGAATTCCAAGATCATTCTCTACTCTACCCCAGAGGATTAGCACAATTTTCTGTCATTCGGGTATCTTCCCTGAGAGCAAAACCAAACAAAACAAACAAAAAACCCCAATAATATTTAAAATCAAATTATGTTTGAATAAAAAAAAAAAAGCCAAATGGAATCTTGACTACCAACCCCTCTTTTTGTTACACATGACTTAGTTTTCCTGATTAGCTCAATTTTATTATACAATTTTGGAACAGCGCTAATTAATTTTAACTCTTGAGATTGAAATACCACCTGAATTGTAGTCACCCTATCAAAATACTAATCACTTTTCAAAGTGTTCAAGGAACCGCTAATTTGAATTTGAACCATAGGATGGTCTCAGGCTATGTACTCTCTTCTTTCCAACATAATTATTTTTTATCCTTAGTTATTTCCAAAATCTAACAAGAATGGCTTGACAGCACTCTTAGTGATTTTTTAAAAAAATCTCACAAATAGTTAAGACACTTCAGGTTTCAGGGGGTCACAATGCCTACATTTCTTTAGTTCCTTCATACAAAGCCATCAAATAATGAAATTGATCACTCTCAGTTGTTCTCTAATTACCCTGTATACGTAGCAACTGCTAGAGCCCACCAATAACAAACTGAGTCCTAGCTCCTTGCCACCAGCCAAATAGTTTAAATTCTCCTCTGCTTCACTAGATGCCACCAGATACTTGCATAAACAAACAAGCTTATACTGAGAGTATCTCAGTCCTTGTAAATGTTAAGTGTAGTTAGTAGTTTGGCTATAGCTATATGGTACTTCAGAAAAATCCTCTCTATAAAGGATTACAAAAGAGCAAAAAATTAGTCTGTAAACGTTTTAGAATAACCAGACACACAGAATGGATTGTATTATCAAAAGTTCTGATTCGGAAAACTCACTTTGCTCTCATGTACATGAAAATCCTCTGTCTCTTCTCAATGTTAGCCTGGCACTAGTAGCCTCTAGACTTTTCAGTTTAGTGTGGCTTTGCTCCAAGCCACCAGTTGGGGGAGCACTTATCACCATGAATCGGTTACCAGACTTGGCCAACACTTCTCCAAAGAGGCAGGCCAACCTAGGCTGCTTTTCCTGGGGGCACAGGGCCAAGTAAGCCCCTGTACCTGCTGAGATGCTCCCAGAACTTCAGTCTGCCCCAGGCTGGAAGCCCACTGTCACCCAGGCTTCATCATTCCACTCCCTCTCCCCAGAAGCAAGCTGGGATAAGACCCACCCTAGCCTATTTTATTATCTTAGGTGGCTATTAATGCCCCTACTTTAGCTGAGTCTTATTATTTAATCTTCGGTCTCTACTTTTACCCTTCCCTCTATTCCTCTCCTTTGCCACGGTAATATTTTGGTGGTTTCACATCAGACTCCTTATTGCATTTTGGGAGGGAGCAGATTTATGAATCCATCAGTGAAGGTGACAACTGAAATTGGAAAATGCATTGAAAAAGTCATGGCACACCAGGAAACAAAGATTATTAAAATGATTTCAAGCAAGAGGGAGGGGAAAAGGAAAAAAAAAAAAAAAAAACACAAAAAGGCCTTCATTTGTATTCCCTGTCTTATGGGTAAAGTAAAACAAGAGAAATAAGAATAAATTTCACATTGTTTTTCAGCCCTGTGGAAAAGCAGTGGAACGCAAATTAAGGCCCTTCAAAGATGGCCACTGAAGAAGCACTTCTTCTAAATTCTATCATGGTGACCAGAGGAGACCATTCACCACATATGACAATGAGATCATACCTAATTCAGTGTGTCATTAAGATCTGCAAAACATTTATGTTATTGATTCAGCTACACAAAAAATCTTAATAATAATTGAGGGGGTAGTTTTTGCCTTCACACTCTAAAGAGGGGCCCCAGGTTACATCTAGCCCATCCATCTCCCCATTGTATTCATGGAATAGACCAGAACTGGGATTTATCCCAATACCCCTTTTCAGCTACAAACTGTCAAATAACCACCAATCTTCCCAACAATAGTATTTACTGATGAAATAGTTCATTTTATGTTACCAATCTTTCTTATCAGGCAATTTTAACAAGTGAACTAATGTTTCTGCATGAAAAATAAAATTCCTTCAGAAAAAAGTTATTTCCCCCCCAAATTTGAACTTCAGCATTGTGAAATGAGGAAAAAACCAACTATGGTGACAGACTACATTTATAATTAAGGAAGGCTCTGCAATTTTCACTAAAACGCTTCATAAGCTTGTAACTAAATGATTTTAAGGTGGCATGATAAAGAGAGATGTAGAGAAATAAGTTAGAAAGTCATGTTCAGAATCATTCCCTGCTTATTAAATATAGCTTCTTTGAAGACAGAATAAGGAAAGGAAAACTTACCGAGAGGTCATCGCCACGAAGGACATTCCCTGAGAGGTCGAGATGGATGAGGGTGGAGGCGGTCAATGGGTTGGCACTGAGTGACTGAGAAAGGCTGTTCACCCCTGCAACATCCAGAAAATCCAGGCTCAATTTCCACCCCAGGAAACAAAACGAGGTTTGTGGTTTCCACCAATGGCCCAGGAGTCCCATCCAATTGCAGGACTGAGGTTAACCACAGCACCATCCCCAAAAGGTGGCACTATGATTGTGTCTTCTTTTGACACAGGCTCAGGAAGAACAGGTTAGTCACAGACACGACCACTGAATCAGAAGAAGCAATGGAATCAGCTTCACCTTGCAACACATCTGATGTGTGCAAGCACGTTAAGGACTTTACTCTGGAGCCTTAGAAGGATGCAAGCAGTCTAATTGACAGTGTTTACCCTGCTCTTAATCCTACCAGGTGATTCTTGACTTGCTGTATGACATTTAAATGATGCATGTCCAAATTCAGATAATTTAGGCTATGTAAAGTACTGAGAAGTTAATAAAGGAATATATATTATAGCTCTAATTAGATGTATTACAGTCAAGGCAAAATTTGGATTGAAATGAATTTTACAAAGAATAAGGAGATGACCTGTACACAATGTAAGCACAAAAGAAAAAATATATAATTAACACTCTATACACTCTTTACATACATAATGTAAATGGCTCAAGTTACAATCAAGTGAACTAAACTGACAAATCCATCACAGAAAATAAAGACTGAATACACAAGGAGGGTGATTGTCATGTGTGAAGAAAGCTAAGTTCTATTATATGTGGCTATATAGACATAGGCCTGCTAGTGATGGCCTTTTCTAGTGGATAGATTTTTATCAGGCTACTTCTCATGGGGAGTAGAGTCTTTTTGAGGTGTGTCTTTATAAAATGGGATCCCAGATGAGTCTGGTTACTCACTGGGACTCAATACACTCACAATATCACTGACGATTATTCTAAGGATAATGGGAATATGGGATACAGCAAAGCTCTTCATGTTTCTACTAAAAGCCCATGATACCAAATTATGTATTTTTAAAATATGGCTATTTCCAAATTGGGTATACTTTTATAAATTATTTTAGTTTTCTTGTTTTCAGTAAAATTATTTTTTTGCAAATCCCAGCCTGTCTCAACCACCCTAAAGAGAACCAGGAAAGGGGGTTTTTATCCACACTTGGGCAGAGCCTTCATACCGATAAGGGGTCAGTCCTGCCAGTAAGACAGAGCTGGTCACTGCGGGAAGATCTGACAAGGGAACTCCAAGAAAAGAGCTGAGGGCTGTAGGTACAGCCTCCCATTGGAGCACCTCCCTGCTAGGAGTTTAGAATGTTCAATGTGTGGACTAATGAAGGGGTCACTGTCTTATCCTCCAGCTTCAGAGAGTTACAGTTACAAAGAACTCATTCCATATGTGCCTGGTAAAGGCTACTGAGCCATTTCTCAGGGATAAGTGTACATTTGGGCATGTAGAAGGAGGAGACAAAGGCTTTGAATAAAAAATACTTTAGTTAAGTACAAGGAAGAACTTCTTGGCCATCAACTCAACATTTATTAAGTGCTGGTACTGATACAATGCTTATTAAATGCTGGGGATTGGGAGATAAATGTAAATAAGGCCTATTTTTACCCTCAAAAAATGCAAATACCGTTAGGGAAAAAATTAACTAGACTCCAGAATAAAAAGTCAGGGCTACACAAGGAATATATATTCATTTCAACAATCCTTTATTGAAAGACTACTGTGTACCAGGCAGAGGCTTCTGAGTCCCGAGAGATATCATCTCACCTGCTAAAGGCCAGTTCAGTGGGAGACACAGACAGCTGAATAATCTTGATCCAGTAAGGCAACAACTATCAAAGGGGCAAGGAACAAGAGCTTGGTAGTAGAGGAGGTAGAAATTTAATTAGTTGTGGTAGATAAGAGGGATCTACGGTAGCCTACAGAAAAGGTTAATATCTAGAGGTTATCTTCTATGATTGTTTAAATGACCAACTTTTGTTTGTCCTATTAGTATTAATGTATTTTTCAAAATGGAATAATTGAGTCCAAAACATATGGAGAATACCAGACTCTCATCAAGAAAATCATTTCCTTAGTGAGGTGTAACAAAACTCAATAAATAAATTCCAAAATTAGAAGGCCAAATTAGTCCTGACAGGAAAATGCTCCTCAACGAGTGCAGGTGTTGGCAGTTGGCCAACATCTGAATAGACTTGGGAGAGAATCGTGTTATCAGCTCAGCTTCATGCTTCTCAAACAGAATGAAGGATTTCCTCCCCCTGCCTCCTGAGCCCATGTTCAAGTGAGGCCTATGTTAATAAGCCCACAAATAGCAGGAAATTTAAAAAGTATAGGACTGGGCGGGGGGGAATCAACGCTCTTCCAACCCAAACTAAACAGAGATTTACATGTCATTCTCAACGCTGGCTGTCTAGTGATTTTGTCAAAATAAACAACTCTTCCTATTTATTACTGTAGTGTTCATAGCTGGAAAAAGGTGGTACCAGATGGCCCTGCCTTGACATAATCTGGCAACCGGCAGGACATTTGCTAGAAATCCAGAAAACTATCCATTAGCTACATCCGAGGTAAAGAAAGGGTATTTGGAAGCAGTGGGGATGTCATGGGGAGATTTTTTAAAATCTGTCTTGAATTATTGAGCCATGAATATAAATGGTTTTCATAGAACCAAAATATAACTGTTAGTAAAATTCCATAGAAGTTTAACACTGCAATTTAATCTGAATTATTTTAAATCTGCAAACCTTTCAGACTCTATGTAAAAAACTTTAAGAAATCAATTTTTTTTTTTTTAAAAAACCAAACATTTCAAGATATTTGTCTTAGAAAGGGCAACTTAAAATTCTTCAGGTAATATGTTATAAAACAATGCTAACTCTCAAAACACATTTTTTGATGTATACATATTTTATTGCAGGGAAGAGATAAATGGGGGGACCCCTATTTGTGGAGGGTACAGGCGATGTGAGGCTGTCCTCATCATAAGGATGCTGAGGAGCCCGACTTTGCCCATGGGGCCTCCCCACTCAGACATGGGAGGGTAGCAGAAGAAGGACACAGGGACATCAGGGAGGGTGATACTGAGGGACCTCAGAACAAAACTTGCCCTAGGAAGGACAAACGATCACCGCATCCCTCTATTTGTTTTCCAGTAACAAACAAATGAATTAAAATAAAAATATATAAACAAGGATTATAAATATAATCATGTTTTTCAAAAATACTTCTATCTTATTAAAAGACTTAAACTAGACCTATGGAGCACATGATAAATAATGAATAGTTTTAATAGGTAGAGAAGTCATATAAATTAAGAAAAAAGATTAATACTATAAAGAGAAAACTAACAAAAAATGTGAACTTAGGAATCTCCCAAAAGGAAATATGAATGACTAAGGAACCATGAGGGTGTGAGAGGGTGGCAATGACCTAAGCAATAGCTGAAGAAACCAAAATTAAAACATCAGAACACTTTTGTTTATTTGGCTGACAAACAATGAAAAGGGAGAATAATATCCAGTGATGGTGAGAATGTAAAGAAATTTACTAAAATACTAAATACTTGGAGGACAACTTAATAATAAATATCAAAAACAAACAAACAAACAAACAAACAAAAAGCTCTAAAAAATGCACATACTCTTTTATCTAGCAAGTCTACTTACAGGAATTTATCCCAAAGCAAAAATTTTAAAAATGACCAATAATTAGCAACCAAATTCATGTTAGTATTGTTTGCATTTCTGAAGAATTAAAAATTATTTAAATGTACAATAACAAATTACTTAAACCATGGAACATAATTCCATACCCTGTAATATCATGTAGCCATTGAAAGTGATCATGTGATAAATAATCACAATATACTATACGGGGAAAAAGTTTATGAAATAGTAAGCACAGTATAATCCCATATATATGCATGTGTGTGTTTGTCTATACATATGTATATAAACTATATATGTAGAAACAGAATGAAAGGATGGGCACCAAATTGTTAACAGTGGCGCTCTTGTAATGGTTTGCTGCTGGCATTAAAAGTAACATCTGCTTTCTTATTTATACTTTTCGGTATCTTCTAAATCTTTACAATAAATTCATCTGCACTGATAATTATCAGAAAAAGATTTTTATAAAACTGATTTGCTGAAGCAGAAAAGCAATAACGTAAACGGGCTAAACTCAGTTTTAAGATCTGTAGATGGCTTCAGGCACTAGGTCGGAAGATATTGACTCCTGGGAAAATCCCTTTGGTAATTTATTTTAATGCCTTAAACTTAAACATGCCTGTATAAATGTGTGCGCACAAAATCATGGGACTTATGGAACTAATCCCAATCTCAAATCATTCTTAGTATAACTGCATATTCAGAATAATGTATGATGGGATGGATATAAAATCATGAAGGGATAGCTTTGTTTCAGTCATTTCTCCAAGTTATACTCAGTCAGAGCCTGAAAAGTGCCAGCACAGAGCAGTGAATAAGGCAAAGTCCCTATTGTCCAGAAACTTCTAGGCTAAGACACAATCAAATGCAGTGGGAAACACAAAGGCATTTACAAAGAGCTATGGAACACAGAGAAAGGAACATCGAGTTGTGCACGGTGCAGTGAGATGGGCTTAGCTGAGAAGGCTTCAAAGATAAAGTGAGATAGAAGCTTACGGGATGGGCAGTAATTCAGGAGACATCCAGGGAGGGACAGTGAGGTTGTCCCAGGCCAAAATAAAAGCATACAAAAACATGTGACAGCACAAGATGATGGTGGTAATGATGGTGATGATGGCAAAGGCGGTAGTAATGGTGGTGGTGATAGTGGTAGCAGTGGCTTGCTGGTATTTATTAAGCCCTATGTGCCAGAAACCGCACTGTACACATAGTAAATCATTTAACCCTAACTCCCTGTGAGGAAGTAGATACTATTATTTCTATCTTACAAATGAGACAACTTGGGAACAAAGAAATTACAAAAGCATGTTTATAGTAAGTGAAAAAGTCAGGATTCAACCTTAGACAACCTGACTAGAGAACCGACACTCTGAACCACTGCACACACTGCCTCCAAAAGATGGTGATCTATCTAAGAAATGGCAAGTTGTTAAATTCAAGAAACTTTCATTGAAGAGTTGTCCAGACACTGTGCCAGGTACTACAGATACAGAGATGAAAGAAGCACAGGCCACAACAGGCTAGTGGGAAAGACACAATACTTACACAATAATGGTATATATATATAATCTTGAAGTAAAAAAAGGGAAAATTAATTGATTCTAATGTGGCCTCAGGAACAGGGAACACATTTCAGCAGAGATGAACACAGATAAAGGTTTTATAAAATAAACTGAAGCTCTACAAGAATATTTGGGGATACAAGAAAAACTTTTCAGGTATCCAGAGTAGAATATGAAGACACATTACATTAAGGCACAATGAATGCAAGGTAATTTCTAATATTATTTCTGAAGGTGCTGGTGTGACAAAATAATAGAATTGACAGGATATGATGAGTAACTGGGTAAATGAGAGGAATGAGGGAGGTTAGAAATGAATCCGGGAAGAAGATAAGGCAACCTCAAGAGACAGAAATAGAAGGTGTGGAGCTACAGCAGTGACGCAGCAGTTAGGCCCAACAGTTTTCTGGAAAGCAGATAGCCCATCTGACAGTTGGAAAGGCCTACTTGCTTTTCTAAGGATGAACCAAAGAAACACAACCAGGTGCCTCTAGGAAGGTGAGGCATGAGGCTCGAGGCAGCCAGGTGAGCGTTCCTTAACTCAAAGTTTAAAAAGTTAAAGACTGTATGTGTATTTCAAAATTATTTTCTACTATGAAATCACTTAACTTTAAAGCATCAGAATTTGAATTACATAATGCCTTTATCTTCAAACTGTCAGAGTAATGTAATACATTTATCTTTACATTCAGGTATAATTCCTCAGGTGATGAGTTCACCAAAAGCCCAGACTCCACCACCACACAATACATACATGTAACAGAATTCAACTTTTATCTCCCTAAATCTATTAAAATGAAATTTTAAAAAAAATGAGATTAGTAAATGGAAAATAAATAAATAAATGCAGGTATAGATCAAAATAATAATTCTAACTATTTAAGGTAGTATAGGTGCAGTGAAAATATTATAGACACAATGTTAAGTGAATAAGAAATACTATACCTTTAGGTGATAATGAGGTTTTAGATAAATTTAAATACTTTAATCCTTTTGGGAGTTTGGCAAATTGAACACTTAAAGAGGATACACCTGTAAAAGGAAAGAAAGGAGATTATTAGAATTTTCAAGTCTCAGAATTGCATTTGTTTTACAATGCATGAAAATTAACTTAAATTTAATTCCAATGGAAGCGATCATATTTTTCTTTATAATGTCAGACCTTGTTTTCTAATCATTTACCATCATGCTCCCTTTTCTTTCTACCCTACCTATAAGATAGGAGAACAGGAAGATTGTTTAATTAAGCATAACAATATCTGAAACTTTTCCATTAGAGATATTTTTCTTTGGGCCAAGTGTTAACCTCTTCTCATCATCCAATTTCAAATGTAAATCCTCTTGGGAAGGGTGATATAACTTTTCCCCACTTTTCTTTTTAACCTCTATCTTAATGAGTTGATCTCTCTTCTAGATGAGCAGATGTATGCTATTTAATTATTGTCAGGAAGAACGGAGTAATGGTAACTATTCAGATAACAGCAGATGGATTCCAATACTTAATCGGCTTATGGCTAACAACTTCAGAGCCTCAGAGTATGTTTTAACTTCTTAAAGGTAAGTTTTGTAACTGCGAATAACTCACCAGGAATTTACAGTATTTAAAATCGCATATCCTCTAAATTTAATGGCCATAGTGGGAGACTGGAAATACCAGCTCACTCATCCAAGGATTGCAATGAGCATAGACCATTTTCTGAGAAGATATATGTAACATATAAATATATACCCTTCCTACAGGTCCTTTTGCTACAGGTGAGCTATCATTTCCTCAGGGGCATGTTCTCGGGAAGCCTCCTTAAACAAAACTAATACTAATTTTCTTAGACTAATTCTCAAACTCTGGGCAGCAATAAGAAACTACTGTGCTGGTTGTTGACCTATTACATACTTCCCAACTCTCTACAAATCTTATCAAAATTTATAAGAAATAACTACATAGAAATAACATAAAGGTCATGCAGCTTGAATAAGCCTTGAAATGGGTGTATCTCCAAGGACAGTGCGTGTTCTGGGAGCCCCTATTTCCCCAGAGTGTTTCATTGTCAAAGAAGTTTGAAAAGCACTGTATTAAATAATGCTAAATAGGTTTTTTTATTGGAATGTATCTAGAGATTTGAATATGCTGATCCATTTTGTAAATTACAAAGTGAAACAAGGCCTAACATTTAGTTGACACACTCTTGTAAAAGAATGAATTACTAATAAGTTAATGGGGGTGAGAGGGAAAGACAGAATAATTTTAAAACTTGATTAATCCAAAACACAAAAAAGGAAAGGGAAAAACAAAAAAAGAAAAAGGAAAAATAGAAATACAGATTTTCACCAAAATAAATAAATAATTACATTAAATGTAAATGTACTAAAGACTCAAAAGTCAAAGATAGCTTATTTGAGTAAAATTATCAGAAGTTTTCAAGAGATACACCTGCTGCTAGTATTCAGAATAAATGAATGTAGAAATGAAGAAAAAGACATATGCTATCAACACTAACCAAAAGAAATCTGCTGTAGCAGTAATAAGACAAGTTAGATTCTCAGAAGCACTAATAGAGATAACTGGGACATTTCACTAATGAAGAAGATACAAATTATCTTAAATCTGTATGCTCTTATTAACATAGTCTAAATATATATAAAGTAAATCTGACAGTAACAAAAGGAAAATGCATGCAT
>NW_012137303.1:2073205-2076751 GCF_000956105.1 Propithecus coquereli
ATGACCTAAGCAATAGCTGAAGAAACCAAAATTAAATTATTAAAAGACTTAAACTAGACCTATGGAGCACATGATAAATAATGAATAGTTTTAATAGGTAGAGAAGTCATATAAATTAAGAAAAAAGATTAATACTATAAAGAGAAAACTAACAAAAAATGTGAACTTAGGAATCTCCCAAAAGGAAATATGAATGACTAAGGAACCATGAGGGTGTGAGAGGGTGGCAATGACCTAAGCAATAGCTGAAGAAACCAAAATTAAAACATCAGAACACTTTTGTTTATTTGGCTGACAAACAATGAAAAGGGAGAATAATATCCAGTGATGGTGAGAATGTAAAGAAATTTACTAAAATACTAAATACTTGGAGGACAACTTAATAATAAATATCAAAAACAAACAAACAAACAAACAAACAAAAAGCTCTAAAAAATGCACATACTCTTTTATCTAGCAAGTCTACTTACAGGAATTTATCCCAAAGCAAAAATTTTAAAAATGACCAATAATTAGCAACCAAATTCATGTTAGTATTGTTTGCATTTCTGAAGAATTAAAAATTATTTAAATGTACAATAACAAATTACTTAAACCATGGAACATAATTCCATACCCTGTAATATCATGTAGCCATTGAAAGTGATCATGTGATAAATAATCACAATATACTATACGGGGAAAAAGTTTATGAAATAGTAAGCACAGTATAATCCCATATATATGCATGTGTGTGTTTGTCTATACATATGTATGTAAACTATATATGTAGAAACAGAATGAAAGGATGGGCACCAAATTGTTAACAGTGGCGCTCTTGTAATGGTTTGCTGCTGGCATTAAAAGTAACATCTGCTTTCTTATTTATACTTTTCGGTATCTTCTAAATCTTCACAATAAATTCATCTGCACTGATAATTATCAGAAAAAGATTTTTATAAAATTGATTTGCTGAAGCAGAAAAGCAATAACGTAAACGGGCTAAACTCAGTTTTAAGATCTGTAGATGGCTTCAGGCACTAGGTCGGAAGATATTGACTCCTGGGAAAATCCCTTTGGTAATTTATTTTAATGCCTTAAACTTAAACATGCCTGTATAAATGTGTGCGCACAAAATCATGGGACTTATGGAACTAATCCCAATCTCAAATCATTCTTAGTATAACTGCATATTCAGAATAATGTATGATGGGATGGATATAAAATCATGAAGGGATAGCTTTGTTTCAGTCATTTCTCCAAGTTATACTCAGTCAGAGCCTGAAAAGTGCCAGCACAGAGCAGTGAATAAGGCAAAGTCCCTATTGTCCAGAAACTTCTAGGCTAAGACACAATCAAATGCAGTGGGAAACACAAAGGCATTTACAAAGAGCTATGGAACACAGAGAAAGGAACATCGAGTTGTGCACGGTGCAGTGAGATGGGCTTAGCTGAGAAGGCTTCAAAGATAAAGTGAGATAGAAGCTTACGGGATGGGCAGTAATTCAGGAGACATCCAGGGAGGGACAGTGAGGTTGTCCCAGGCCAAAATAAAAGCATACAAAAACATGTGACAGCACAAGATGATGGTGGTAATGATGGTGATGATGGCAAAGGCGGTAGTAATGGTGGTGGTGATAGTGGTAGCAGTGGCTTGCTGGTATTTATTAAGCCCTATGTGCCAGAAACCGCACTGTACACATAGTAAATCATTTAACCCTAACTCCCTGTGAGGAAGTAGATACTATTATTTCTATCTTACAAATGAGACAACTTGGGAACAAAGAAATTACAAAAGCATGTTTATAGTAAGTGAAAAAGTCAGGATTCAACCTTAGACAACCTGACTAGAGAACCGACACTCTGAACCACTGCACACACTGCCTCCAAAAGATGGTGATCTATCTAAGAAATGGCAAGTTGTTAAATTCAAGAAACTTTCATTGAAGAGTTGTCCAGACACTGTGCCAGGTACTACAGATACAGAGATGAAAGAAGCACAGGCCACAACAGGCTAGTGGGAAAGACACAATACTTACACAATAATGGTATATATATATAATCTTGAAGTAAAAAAAGGGAAAATTAATTGATTCTAATGTGGCCTCAGGAACAGGGAACACATTTCAGCAGAGATGAACACAGATAAAGGTTTTATAAAATAAACTGAAGCTCTACAAGAATATTTGGGGATACAAGAAAAACTTTTCAGGTATCCAGAGTAGAATATGAAGACACATTACATTAAGGCACAATGAATGCAAGGTAATTTCTAATATTATTTCTGAAGGTGCTGGTGTGACAAAATAATAGAATTGACAGGATATGATGAGTAACTGGGTAAATGAGAGGAATGAGGGAGGTTAGAAATGAATCCGGGAAGAAGATAAGGCAACCTCAAGAGACAGAAATAGAAGGTGTGGAGCTACAGCAGTGACGCAGCAGTTAGGCCCAACAGTTTTCTGGAAAGCAGATAGCCCATCTGACAGTTGGAAAGGCCTACTTGCTTTTCTAAGGATGAACCAAAGAAACACAACCAGGTGCCTCTAGGAAGGTGAGGCATGAGGCTCGAGGCAGCCAGGTGAGCGTTCCTTAACTCAAAGTTTAAAAAGTTAAAGACTGTATGTGTATTTCAAAATTATTTTCTACTATGAAATCACTTAACTTTAAAGCATCAGAATTTGAATTACATAATGCCTTTATCTTCAAACTGTCAGAGTAATGTAATACATTTATCTTTACATTCAGGTATAATTCCTCAGGTGATGAGTTCACCAAAAGCCCAGACTCCACCACCACACAATACATACATGTAACAGAATTCAACTTTTATCTCCCTAAATCTATTAAAATGAAATTTTAAAAAAAATGAGATTAGTAAATGGAAAATAAATAAATAAATGCAGGTATAGATCAAAATAATAATTCTAACTATTTAAGGTAGTATAGGTGCAGTGAAAATATTATAGACACAATGTTAAGTGAATAAGAAATACTATACCTTTAGGTGATAATGAGGTTTTAGATAAATTTAAATACTTTAATCCTTTTGGGAGTTTGGCAAATTGAACACTTAAAGAGGATACACCTGTAAAAGGAAAGAAAGGAGATTATTAGAATTTTCAAGTCTCAGAATTGCATTTGTTTTACAATGCATGAAAATTAACTTAAATTTAATTCCAATGGAAGCGATCATATTTTTCTTTATAATGTCAGACCTTGTTTTCTAATCATTTACCATCATGCTCCCTTTTCTTTCTACCCTACCTATAAGATAGGAGAACAGGAAGATTGTTTAATTAAGCATAACAATATCTGAAACTTTTCCATTAGAGATATTTTTCTTTGGGCCAAGTGTTAACCTCTTCTCATCATCCAATTTCAAATGTAAATCCTCTTGGGAAGGGTGATATAACTTTTCCCCACTTTTCTTTTTAACCTCTATCTTAATGAGTTGATCTCTCTTCTAGATGAGCAGATGTATGCTATTTAATTATTGTCAGGAAGAACGGAGTAATGGTAACTATTCAGATAACAGCAGATGGATTCCAATACTTAATCGGCTTA
>NW_012137303.1:2078805-2089327 GCF_000956105.1 Propithecus coquereli
AAAAAGACTAACAAAATTGACAAATCCCAGCAAGACTGGTAATCAAAATAAATAAATTAAAAGGATCAAATTATCAAAATCAAATGAAAAAAGAGTATCAGTAGAGATCCTACAGACACTGCAGATATAACTGAAGGGTATCAAAAAAATCTGTAAGTCAAAAAATTATCATTTTAGAAGAAACGGACAAATTCCTTATGAAAATCATGACTGACCAAAATGAATATAAGAAGTAATAGATATTCTCAATAGTTATCTATTCAAAAAAACAAATCCATTATCACAAGCCTGTCCACAAAGAGAAGTAAAACAAGGCAAATATACATACATATAGTACATACTACATAATTTGATATTTATGATGTTTAAGAATAGGCAAAGCTAATCTATCACGATACAAGTTGGAATAGCAGTTATCTTTTCCAGACGGTAGAAGGCAGGGGTGGTAATCGCTGGAACAAAGTCCAAGGTAAGCTTGGACAGCATCAATAATGTTCCATTTCTTGATCTCAGTAGTGGTTTCTGGGGGAAACAAAAGGTCGCTTTCTTCTCTGTCAGAAAGCATATAGATTGGGACATTGTAGATATCAGAACCTAGGAGAGTTAAAATTTTTAGATTGCTACTGATTTTTATAGCTTCCCTAGAGAATTCAGAAACACTAAGAAAAGTAAGTGACTAAACAAATAAAATACAATGAAATATTTCCACTTCAAAAATAAGGCTGAGAGAAAGAATCAAGACCCAGGAATATAAGAATAAAGGGATGTTGGAAAAAATGGAGTCAACACACCTAACTTTTGAATGAATGTCATAAAATCTAAATCTATGCCATTTAAAAAACATTGTTTTACCTTGTCTAACCATAAAAATATCAGTTAAATATGTCTAAAATCATGAATCCAAAGAAAAATATTTTCTGTTTTGTGTCACACAGAAACCTGCCATCTTCAAACATTAAGATGATTATTTAAGAAAATTTATTGACATACTATGGAATAAGACAATGTTTTTCAAATAGCATGCACAAAAGTGTTTCCTCCTACTTCCAAAGGAAATCTAGATAACCAAATCAGAAAATCACAAACTACAGTATGAGAGACTGATTAGTCAGGATCTCCTAGAAGGGATTATGAACAATCAGTATTAGATACCCCTTCTGCAAGCTTTGTCCAAAACATGTAAACACAGTTTCCTCATCCATAAAACAGAAATAATAACATTTGTAACATTTAACTTTACAAGGCTATTTTGTGAATCAAATGAGGGTAAAAGCTAACATTTACTAGTGCACAGTGTGTGAAATGCAATTCTTATTCTTTTGTGTATATTATCTCATTTAATCCTCAGAACATCCTTATGTGGTAGGTACTGTAATTATTTATTTTAAAGATTAGGAAGTTGAGGCAAAGGGAAAGTAGGTAATTTGTCCAAGGACATTTAGCTAGAAAGTGGTGTAGCCCAGAATTAAACCCATGTATTTTGACTCTAGAACTCACAAATACATAGAACTGAGAGGCATGAAAGATAGAAAGCACCAAAAAATGTAAGCAGCAATCCTAGAATCTATTTCTCTTGTCTTATTTGGAAGATCAAATCAGAGTCACCACCAGAGAGCTGGAAAAAAACTGGGGTATGTCAGGTCAACAAAAAACACTCTGAGCTAGTATTCTACATGGTTTTTAAATGACATAATCAAATTTGCAATGAAATCAGTGGAAGAAGTGAGGACAAATATTCCTGACAAGGCTGAGATCATAAAAATTAGGGTAACTGGGAAGGATAACTAGGAAGACTAGAACATGGAGTTCGTAATGTTCAGGGAAGTAAAGCATGTGATATGAGCAGAGAGAGAACTGTATTCTCTGAAAATACTCAACTTTAACCCAAGAAGTAATGTCAGATCCAAAGAGTCACCGTGACGAAGGCTAAGAACACCCCGGTTCAGGTACCTGTTCACCTCAAAGGACTCACCACAAAATTAGTTAATATTCAGATCCTTTGGTAGAGCAGGGGTTTACAAAGCCTTTTCTACCATGATCCACATAAAGAAACAGATTTGACATCACGATGCAGGAACTTCATACAAAAATAAATATATACACATACATTAGTATTAGAAAACTACAGGTTTTCCTTAAATAATGTACTCTGACATTTTCTATTCTAGTCCATTTCTTTTTTTTTTTTTTTTAAATATTTATCATGAACTATTAGCCTGATTTCATGGCCTACCAATGGGTTTTGACCCACAGTCAGAAAAAACAGTGGGTTAGATGAAGGCCAAGAGCAAGCTGGTGAGCAGGTGTGGCCTTGCAACCAGGATAAGAATAGCTTGTGTGTGGGTGGCATGTTCATCACCTTGTGTGGCTCTTGCAGAGAGAACAGGGCACCCAGCATTTGAAGCATTCCTCACATACACTGTACCTCTACTTACTAAATCATACTTTACTCTGCTTCACCACAAGCCCCTTAACAATCGGAAGGCTTTCAGGCTTGCCCTTTATACATAGGTGTGACAAGACAACTGAGCTGTAAGGAACCAAACTTTCTCTCTGAGAGTTTCCAAATAAGCCTCTGAGTGGATGGTTAAGGTGCAAAATCACATCCTATTTGATATTTAAATTCCTCAGAATTCTGTGCTTTTTAACTACTAGACGCTATCTACCTTGTGTTTCTTTGATTTTCCTTGTAAATAATGTTCCCTGGTTTGGTCTGTTTTGTATACTATACAATTTAATTACAGACTCCACTCTCATTCTTTGTATTGTTTGTTTTCAAATATAAAATATCATCATTGAAAAGCTTGGAAACAAAAATTATTAAAATTTTTCTCTAGATTGAAATTTCAATAATATTTTATACTCAATTGGATTTCTTGTGGGGTTTCCATCCATGAGCAGAAAAGCTACCAATCATGTTCAGATAGTTAGCCTGAATAAAAAGAAACAATAAAGAATTTGTGTTCAGGAGGCTCACCCCCAAGAGTGAAGACAAGAGGGAAATACAGGTGTTAGCAGTTGTCCATGAGGCCTGGCAAATACAGCAATGAATGAATCTAGGAGGGGCAGAAATGAGAAAAGTCTGGGCTTGTGAAAATATTTTCAAGAATGTCAAAATGTGAGGGTATGTAAACAGAAATCACACTGTAGTGTTGGTATGTACGCTTGAGGCTAAAGAAAACATCCTTGGAATGATTCATGATGACAACACCTGGAAAGGGGCAGAGCTAGATGAAAAGACACAAAACCAGGTCTGGGAGGCAGGAATGCAGAGGGGAAAAGCAGGCAAACACCATCTTTGAACACATGTTCTCACACCATGCACAAGAAATCTCTATACCATGATTTTCAAGTGCCATTTTAAGTACTCTATAAGAGAATTAAATAAAATCAAACTTGATTTAAAGAAAATACTTATTGATTACGTGCAAGATCTTACACTAGGTGCTGTGTGTCCTAGAAAGGAAAGGAAGCGAGAAGGGACAGGGAGTGGGGATGAGAGGAAGTAAGATGGCGGAAGGGTTGGGGGAAGAAATGTCCACCTCTAGTTGTAATGCAGGCAGAAGAAGGAAGTGCTAGCACAGAAATTTGCATAGAGGCTCCAAGATGAGGGCAAGATAGAAGAAAATACGCCTGAGGCAACAAGCTGCCCAATGTGGCTGCACCTCAGGGAACATGAGGTGCACAACAGGAAAGGAAACAAAGGGCAAGTTCCTTCTTCCCCTTCCAGTCCCCCAAACTCAAACAATATGTGTTCTTTTAGGTCTGGCTTCTTTAACTCCACATAATGTTTTTGAGGTTCATCCATGTTGGAGCATGTGTCAGCATTTCTCTTTTATAGTGTATTCCATTGTACATATATGCCATATTTTATTTGCCCACTCACCAGTGATAGACATTGGGTTGTTTCCAATTTGGGGTTATTATAAATAATACTGCTGTAAACATTCACTCACAAGTCTTTGTGTGGACATATATCTCATTTCTCTTGGGCGATATACCTATGAGTGGAATTGCTGGGTCACAGGGCAAATTTAAGTTTAACTTTTTAAGAAACGGTCTAACTGGTTTCCAAAGTGGCTGCACAATTTTGCATTCCCACCAGCAACATATGAGTTTCTGTTTCTTCACATCCTTTCCAACATATATTTTGATTATAGCTATACTACTGGCTGTGACGTGGTACCTCACCATGGTTTTAATTTACATTGCCCTAATGACTAAGCAGTGCCTCCTTCCTGGTCCACCTGAACTCTGGATTTCATTTGCTTAGGGACCTGCCTGCAACAACTACCTACGTCTACAAGATTTTGTTCTGTCAGTAGATAAATATGATTGAGGTCCTCCCATCTTTAAAAACAAAACCAAAATGGCCCTCCTGTCCATAAAAAAGTTGTCTCCATGATTTCCACTTCATCACATTCACCTCTCTACAGCATGACTAACAGAGAAACATTTGTTTTTCCTAAGAAATTATTATATTAATAGTATACTCCAGGGAAACTCCAATTCCAGTATTATGCATCCATTATTTTCATTTTTGGCTTAGTCTATGAGGGTGCTTTTCATGTGATCTAGTTTTCTAACTCAGTCTCAACCTTCCCTTAGATTCACTACTTTAGATGCTGGGAAGTTACTTGGGATTTTTGCTTGAATCCCACATGAGTATCTTTTTCAACACAGAACAATGTCTATATCAGAGATAAAAAGAAAAACTGACCATCTATATCAGTATCTTGTACTTAGTTTAATAACTATTAATAGTACTCATCAAATATATAACACTGAAAAATGAAAGGTCCTTATTCAACAAAGTTGGAAAATATCTGCAAAAGGAAATGAAAACAAAATTGCCCCACTAGAGATCAACCTATTCCTTCTTAAACTTTGTCCATCAATGTTCTACCACCAAGAATTCAAATTCTGAAGTTTCCCTTTCTAAACCTACTGACTCTTCCTTCAATCTACACAAACACCTTTAATGAAACTTTCTGACTCATCACAAACTCTAGTCCTTCAACCTCGCCCTATTCTCACACTCAAATCTTGTTGAATATTAAAAGATATTTGTGGGCCGGGCACGGTGGCTCACGCCTGTAATCCTAGCACTCTGGGAGGCCGAGGCGGGTGGATTATTAGAGCTCAGGAGTTCGAGACCAGCCTGAGCAAGAGCGAGACTCTGTCCCTACTAAAAAAATAGAAAGAAATTATCTGGACAACTAAAAATACATAGAAAAAATTAGCCGGGCATGGTGGCACATGCCTGTAGTCCCAGCTACTCGGGAGGCTGAGGCAGGAGGATCGCTTGAGCCCAGGAGTTTGAGGTTGCTGTGAGCTAGGATGACGCCACGGCACTCACTTTAGCGGGCAACAGAGTGAGACTCTGTCTCAAAAAAAAAAAAAAAAAAGATATTTGTGGTAGGCAGAATTCTAAGATAGTACCCCCCAAGATTCTCACCCCTAGCGTACACACCCTGTATAATTTCTTCAAGTATTAGGGAGGCTGGCGAATATATAGTAGACCCTTGCACAACATGGGTTTTAACTGCAAAGGTCCACTTATATGCAGATTTTCTTCCACCTCTGTCAACCCTGAGACAGCAAGACCAACCCCTCTTCTTCCTCTGGCTACTCAACATGAAGATGAAGATGAAGACCTTTATGATGATCCACTTCCCCTTAATGGATAGTAAATATATTTTCTCTTCCTCATAGTTTTCTTAATAACATTTTCTTTTCTCTAGTTTACTTTAAGAATACAGTATATAATACATATAACATACAAAATATATGCTAATTGACTATGCTATCGGTAAGGCCTCTGTTCAACAGTAGGTTATTAGTGGTCAAGTGTGGGAGAGTCAAAAGTTATATGCGGATTTTTGACTACTCCGGGGGTCGGTGTCCCTCACCTCCACGTTGCTCAACGGTTAAGTGTAATGGGATTTCACTACCATGATTAGATTACTAATCAGCTGACTTTGAATTCATCAAATGGAAATTGTCCTGGGTATGCCTGAGTTAGGTACGCTGTTTAAAAGCAACTACAGCATCAGAGAGATGTGTTCCAGCAGGCCTCAAACACAAAGCAAACTGCTATGTCGTGAGAGGAGGGGGCCACATGGCATGGACCTTTCCAGGAGCACAGCCTCTAAGAGCTGGAAGTCATCCCCACTAGCAAGAAAACAGAGAACTCAGTCCTATATCCCCAAGGAACTTAATTACACCAACAACCAGTGAACTTGTGGAGGACTACAGGTCCCAGATGAGATTGCAGCCCCTGTCGACAACTTGATTTCAATCTTGTGAGAGAGACCCTGAGCACAGAACTCAGCTAACCAGACTGTACCCAGACTATTGACCCAAGGACACTGTAAAATAATAAATTTGTATCATTTTTAAGCTGCCAAGTATGTAGCAATTTGTTATGCAGTAATAGATAACTAATAAGATATTTTAAAAATAGTATCTTCCTTTCCTTTTGTATCACACTGCAAAAAAAGTTAAGCAGATCATAAAATTTTAGCATGAGTATTTTCATGAAAGGGTAAAAAGAACTAGAAACCAACAAGATCTTCAACAGCATTTATAACCTAATTACAGCTTAGCTTGATACCACTCTCTTCAGGCATGGCTAAATTAAAACTGCCTAATCCTCTTACAATTCTGGCATCAGTGATAACGTGAACACTATAGTACCTCTGTCCTCCAGTGGGTTGCCAGCAAGGTTAATTGTGTGGAGTCCTGAGTTGGGATTATGCGCTAGAGCGCTGGCCAGTTTTTGTGCAAAATCTCTGCAAGTAAACAAAACAATAAGATTAAAAATAACACAAAGTATAAAACCGTTCAAATAAAACATTTAAAGCTTAGAACAGAGTAAAATCTAAAAAAGAAAACCTCCCATAAAATATTAGTCTATATATCATATATTTGTTAATAACCATTAACACTTCATTAGAGAATTTGTAAAGCCAGAATATAGTTCATTTTGATTGGCCAAAAGCAAAAAGAAAATATATAATTGCCCCTTTAAAGATACATTACTGCATGCTATTAATAGTACTTCTTGGCCCCTCCATAATTAAAAAAAAAATACTGGATTGAACCTGCCTTTCGTGAAAATTATAGTAGGCTATTCACTATATCTTATTTCTCATTTCATGCACTCATGAATGCAAAACTGATTACTCTAATTATTGAGTTTAAAGGCTACAATTTTAACAAAAATCAAAATCACTATTTTAGTTATGTTTAAGTCGAAATAACATACTTTGATGCTTTGATTATGAAACTGTCAACCTTCCTCACTTAGCAGCAGTAAAATCTTTGTTCTAATATATTTTAACTCTTAATGCTCTTAACAGTAAGGCTTGGGTAGTGACTACTAAACCACTAGGTAAAGACTATGGAAAAGTGTTAACTTGAAAAGGGAGAAATATGACTAAAACTTATCAAAGCAAAGCAGTAAAATCATATGAAGTATGTTATTACCACAACTATCAGCAGTGCTGATAATAAAAGGTACACATAGCATCTACAATGTGAAAGGCACTTTTTCAAGTACTTTACATATATTAATTCATTTATCATCACAACTTTAATTCTACAAAGCAGGCACTATTATTATTTCCATTTTAAAGGTGAAGAGACTGAGGCACAGAAAGCTTAAACAAGGCCAGGAGGCATCTGGCTCAAGGATCCATGCTCTTAGCCACCACACTATGTACCCTCAAAAATATCAAGGCCAGGTACAGTGGCTCACACCTGTAATCCTAGCACTCTGGGAGGCTGAGGTGAGAGGATCACTTGAGGCCAGGAGTTCAAGACCAGCCTGAGCACAACCAGGACCCTGTCTCTACAAAACATGGAAAAATTTTATGGGTGTGGTGGTATGTGCCTGTAGTCCCAACTATTTGGGAGGCTGAGGAAGGAGGATTGCTTGAGCCCAGGAGTTTCACGGTGCAGTGAGCTATGATAACGCCACTGCACTCTAGCCTAGGTGACAGAGCAAGATCTTGTCTCAAAAAAAAAAAAAAAAATCAAGTGACACAAAAGCAAGAGATGTTATCAAACCCTTGGTCTTCGTGATAATGATAGGGATCGTAGGTATTTTTTTCTTCAGCAGGGAAAGCACTGTGTATGTGAGTAGCCCAACTTTCTTCTAAAGTATGCATTAATTAGAAGAGCAAATAGTATAAAGTTTTAAAGTAACGTATTCGTATATTCAGGAAAATACTCACGTTCTAAGTCCAGCGTTTTCCAATACCAATTCTTCCAGTCGATTGGACCTACTCACCACCCTCAAGATCTGTTCACAGACATCAGTGGACTGTAACAGAAAACATTCTTTTATCACTCCATAAATCTAAAGAAAAAAGCTTCCCTTGATTGTTATAAATCTATGCAATGCAAAGTTTAAATTGAATACAGCATTCTTTCATACATTCATTCATTCAATACAGCTTGAATGAGCATCTACAACTATGTACTAGCACAATGAATATCCTGAGAATACAATAACACAAAGGACAAAGTCCCTGCCTTCAAAAGTGTGTCATCTAGCAGGAGAAACAATCAAGAAGAATGCTATAGTCAGTGTTTGTGTCCCCCCTCAAATCCACATGTTGAAAACCTAATGCCCCATGTGATGGTATTAGGAGGTAGAGCCTTTGGGAGATGACTAAGTCATGAGGATGGAGTCCTCATGAATGAGATTAGTGCCCTTATAAAAGAGGCCCCAGAAAGCTACCTTGCCCCTTACACCAAGGAAAGACACAGGTAGAAGACACCATGTAAGAACCAGAAAGTGGGCCCTCACCAGACACCAAATCTGCTAGAGCCTTGATCTTGGACTTCCTTGCCTCCAGAACTGTGAGAAATAAACCTCCATTATTTATAAGCCACCCAGTCTATGGTATTTTATTATAGCAGCCTGAAGGGACTAAGACAAAGAAAATATACAATAATAATTTTAAAAAAAACCATTTTGGTAGTGCTATGGGCACACATCACCAAAGAAAGTGATGTCTAAAATGGAGAACTGAAGACTAAGTGGTAGTGATGATGATAACAATGTTGAAAATATCTTTTACTGAGTTCTCACCATTGTGCCAGGCACTGAGTGAAGCCCTTTATGTGTATTTCAGTATTAAACCACTAGTTAAAAATTATTACTCCCTTTTCATAGATAAGAAAATTAAGATTTCAACATGTCACGTACTTTGATAGGGAGGCTAAATACTTGATAAATGCTAGCTAGTATTGGATGTTCCTATTAGTATCCCTAAAAGAGGGTAAAGTGGGAAATAATCTAATGATAGAAAAGAGTTAAATAAATAATTATCTCCTATGTTAATAAACATTATGTTTTTTAAAAAGCCATTATGGGTGCGCTCGGGAAGAATGTAGTAGCAGGTACTTGGGTGCACTGCAGTGGCATAGCCAGATGTACTAAGTGCTGGGATATGTGGTGAATGAAACAGATGAGACTTTGACTCTCACAGAACTTAAAATCCAGCAGAGCAGGTGTTTGCTGAAGATGACTTACTCAGATCACTACTACCTGGAAGTGATTGATAAATTCTGGGGCAAACCTTCAAGGAAGAAGCACGCAGGACAACATTGAGCCAGCAACTGAAGAAAAAGGCAAAGACGAGTGGCCAGAAAGACTTGAGTAAAAAAGCCCTCAGCAGGGCCAAACCAAAGCAAAGCAAGCCAAGCCCAGCCAAGCCCAATGGGCAGAAATGGAACCTCTCAATACAGCATGGGCCTTGTATGATGATGATGTGTGCTCTCAGACTAGCCCTCAAGCTCTTGAAGAGGATGGCTTCTCCGACTGTTCCATAGAACACATAATATGAGGTGAGTGTTCTAAACCCATCCTGGAAGAGAACTCACTTGTTAAGTCCTTCGAATACCTAGAAGAAGGATCAGAACAAGAGCTTTCTCAACAGGTTCTTGAAGCAAACTCCTTTCTGCAGTGTTCTTTAGAGTGCGTGGAACAAGGTACAAAACTAGAGCTTTCCCAAGAGATTGTTGGAGAGGATTCACTTGAGTATTCCGAGTACATGACAGGCAAGAAGCTTCCACCTGAAGGAATACCTGACATTAAATTATCAGATCCTAAACAATGCAGAATTTGCTAGAAAGAAGCCCCCCAAAAATAAAGAATATGATTCTCCACAAGCCATCACTTGTCCTCAGAGTGGATGCCTGTGAAGGTTGAGGAACAGAGCTGCCCTGAAAAAGCACCTCCTCATTCATGCTGCCCAAGACCACGTGTGTGCAGAATGTGGGAAGGTGTTCGCTGAGAGCTTCAAACTAAAGAGACGTCTTCTGGATCATACCGGAGAGAAGCCATTTCAGTGCACTTTTGAAGGGTGCAGAAAGCATTTTTCCCTGGACTTCAATTTGCATACACACGTATGCATACACACTTGGGAGAAACGTTTTCTGTGTCTTTGAAGGCTGAAGCAAGAGGTTTGTTTCTTTGATTATGAAACTGTCAACCTTCCTCACTTAG
>NW_012137303.1:2090235-2098718 GCF_000956105.1 Propithecus coquereli
GGGAGGGAGGGAGGGAGGGAGGAAGGGGAAGAAAAGACAAAGAAAAAGAAAAGAAAGAAGTCATGTTCTGTGTGCCGTGGCATACAGTAGTAAAAGCACTTTATTTTCTTAAAATACCACCAAAAAGATTTACAGTTCTTTGACTTATCAGATCACAAATACTCAACTGGATTAACCATAATTGGAACAGACTCTGAAATGTAGCACAAGTTCTCTAGCCAAATATCCTTAAGAAAACCTAAATTGGAAACACCCTAAGTCCCACAGCATCTCAGAGCTCTCATAATTCTTAAATGCTGTTTGATGTCATTCAGTCTATAATGCCACTTTCACACTATTCTAGTGGGTTTCTAGTGTGTCTTTTCGATTGAGGAAGGAAGAGAAAAATTAATTTTAATTGACCGGATGCCTGAAATTTATAATATGCTGATGCTTATGATTTTCAAAATGGTAACCCCCTTATCAGTATAATTCTCTGTCTGACAATGTATACACAAGGGAACTGATCTTACTCTGTGTTGTCATGATAAAAAGTGATTACTTAGATAATGATTTTGCAGGGATTATCCTAATTTCCAGAAATAATCCCTGGGATCATTACCATTTCTAGGCAACCTTGCAGAAAGCATCCAGAAAAGTAATTTACCAAAACAGGGCTTTGAAGAGTTAAAGCCCATTGGGGTATAAATACTGTAATAAAAATTTACTAAAGAAAATTTAGGAAATTGTGTCCACCTTTCTTTAAGATGCCAGTAGGGGAGAAGTTTAACAAATCATTCATGATTACATTCATTTTACTAATTTTTATTAACTGAAAAATATATGAAAAGCATTATTGTCTACTCTAAAGAATATACAGAGATGCAATATTTAAAGAGATACACAAACCCAGACACTAAGTAAAATGTAGTAATTATAATGATATTTTCCAAATGCCTACTGCATGCTCAACACTATGTTCACTGATTTAGGAAGAATTTTTAAAAAATGAATATGATGGTTCTCCAAGAGCTTACATTTAGTTAAAAATCAAACGTATACAACAAAAACTAAAAGCACTATAAAGTAACAAATGAAATAGTGCAAAATAAAAATAAATTAAATTAATACAGAACTTTAGAACTAAAAGAAACCATATACATTATCTGGTCCAACCACATCATTTTTAAAAGACTAAAAAAAGATGCAATGAGGCTCACCAACTTGCCTGAGTTACCAAACTGAAGAAGTTGAGCAAGACTCCAATTCTATCGCTTTTTAAATGAATCAAAAATATTGGGCAGAAACATAGTCCCAACTACAGAATATCTGGTAGCTTTTTAAAAAATCCTTTATTCAAATTTGGAAGAGTGACCACTAATTTGCTTCGTGAGCATAAAGCATATAAATAAATCATTTTTCTTGTGGTACCTTAGCACAGGAGGCTTTTATTGGGCTAGGAACAATCTTAACCCAGACAGCTCATCTAATTTGAGAAGAAGCCACTTATTTTTGTCATGCACTTTATGTTTAAAAAAAAAAACAAAGAAGATGTTCTTCTCCATCTTGTCCTTTCCTTCAAATAAACCCTATGTAGAAAGTGTTCTGAGATTGCCCATTTCCCACCAAAAGGAAAAGTATCATTTATTTTTTTACTTTGGGTGTAAAACATGAAGAATTTAGTATTCTTTTTGAAGACTTGTTGATTGATATCTACGAAGACCATTTTTCATTTTAAAATACCAAATATTAAAAATATATGCAAATGTATTTTTGTGTTTAAATCTCAGTTAATAGAAAAGCAATAGCAGCAGTCTTCAAATCCTGTCACTCTACTTCCTTTCATCCCAGCACATTCAAGAAAGCATACAAGCATTCACATGCTTTGTTTTGCCAAGGCTGAAGTGATTAGGTGAATACTTTCTGTCCTAAGCATCAAAGCCACCTAAAAGGAGATGATACCTGGGGGGAATAATGACAGAATGGCAGCACCAATTGCCTGGACACCTTCCTATAATAGTATGTTGGAACAATTTCCAAAAGTAGGACATCCAAAACCTCCTGGAAACCCTCTGGGGGCCCCATTTTGAAAACCATGAGCATATATGAATGTTTGAATAAGCCAGGAAAACTGACTTGGTAGCAAGCCATTGTTTTCTCTGATCCCACAATCCCTGGGCTAATCTACTTCTCATTCCTCCAATGGCTCCCCCTTTCCCACCTGAAATCTTTGCTGGCTCAGTCCTGGAAATGATCCCAAGTCATCAGGCAGCAAACAAGAAGCTCCCATCATGGCTACCTGTCTTCCCTGAGGGCTCACTGGCTCCCACTCCTGCCACTCCTAACTCTATCATCACTGCTTGAACATAACTGCTGTTCAACTGAAACAGTTCGCATAATTCACACTCCCATATTTATTCATTTCTCAACCTCTTTGCTAGTCTGATTGTGATGATGATAATAACAACAATTAACAGTTACAAAATGCCTGCAATATGTCAGCTACTATGTTAGAATTTCTATACACATCATTTATTCATCTCAACCACCAGCAAATTAGTTATATTGCTATATTCATTTAACAAACTTATTTGGTATTTGACATCTATATATTAAGCCAGTTTTTACTGAGTACTCCTATGAGCTATACAATGTGATAAGGACTGGATAGAGATGAATATGAATCGAACTCCAGCTAGGCTCACAACAATAAGTGTATAGGAAGCTGAGGCTCTGGAAGGTTATATAACTTACCTAAGGTCAGACAACCTTATAATAATAGTCAGAATCTGAAACCCAGGTTTCTGATTCCAAGTCCACACTGGCTTCTAAGAGACCCCAAATGAGTTCACCCCATTTTCATACATATAATGCCTGAAGCTACCTCAACTGTAGGCAAATTCAGAGAACCAGTAGCCCGCCCACTAGCCAGTCTCAACCCTCCACTTCGTACAGATCCATGTCTCAATCCAAATCCAATCTCTTCACTATGAAAATCTTAAACCCCCAGATTCTGTGACCTCTGAAAGCTGGAGACTTGAATGTTAAGAGTCTCTAATAAAATAATATCTAAATTATTTTTCATCCTAAAATGAAGCATCAGAAAGTTAATTCAGGGATAAGCATCTGTCCATATGACTGCTTTGAACCTGCAAAATCCCCAACAGAGAATCTTATTTCCACTAGTAATATAGACCAAATATTTGGTTCTCCATACCTTATCAAAATTAACTGATTTCACTTTCATTTCATTTTACTTACAATTACATCTGCCCAAAAACCCATCCAGAAAATCAACGTTAACTATCATAACTCAACTGGACTGACTCTACCTGTTAACATTTTCCTAAATTCTTAGGAAGGGAAACTTTGTGGAGACGAAATGTAAGATAGGAATATAAAGTCTGCTATTTGCAGCTGTACAAATGTAACTGTAATAGTTTTTGCCAACTGAATGAGTTTGTACTGAAGGCTACATTAAATGTATCTTTCTACATTTCATCTACACAGTTCATCTTCTGAAATTGCCTAAAGCAGCTAAAAATAGGAGGAAATACTTCTTTGAAGCATCTCACATTATAAACTTTACAAAATGTTATGCAAATCACTTATAGGAAAATATCTTCTCAAGAAACAAAATGTATGTAGCTTACCAGTATGGTAGAAAAAAATTTTTATTTTTTTACAGTTATCAGGATTTTGAAATTGAGCAAAGCCAAGCAACATTTTCTATATCTTTGATCACTTACCAGTTTTAGATCCTTAGAGGACAGCTTTGTGAACCACTGATTGTATTCCAGAGCAGCAATGATAGGTATTAGGTCCCTAGAAGCAGAAATAACAAAGTACGTGAAAGTGCTCTTACAAAAGACATATTGGCACTTAATTTTTAATACATGGCATCCAGGTTTACTTTTTAATTCCTATTATTCACAAACCCAACATCCAGCCTAAACTATTTTGACCACTAGACAACAATTAAATTCTCTAAGACAGGTCTTCTGTACAAAGCGAGCAGAATTCCCAAAAGTTGAAGTAAATTGTTTTAAGGGACTCCGATTCCTACTCCCAAAGGAAAAAGGGTTGGTAGCAGTGTTGCCTGGAGAATCTCCTTGCTCTAAGAGAAATCATACATCTAATTCCATACCAACATTCCAGTAATTCCTTGTTTCTTTAGACTGCTACTTCATAAATTTTTTAACCATCACTTATCTCATAGAGAATTCTCTAGTCAGGAATTTACACTGCAAGCAAATATAGTGCCTACCCTGACAATAAGTGACATCAGATGGATTCCCAATGCTTAGCGAGCATTTTTGCAACCATTTGGTAGTTTTTTTTTCTGTTCTTAGAAGTGATTACATCCATGAAATAGTCCAGATGCATTTTCATCTTATGCTTCATATCAGCTCTTCAGCCACAAAGGGAAGCTATTTGCATGAGAGATCTGCCTCCCCTCCAATTTTCCAGCCTGAGCGCCCACAACATGTCCCATCTCATACTCAAGAAAAAAAGCCAACAATTTGCTACTCATCTAACTTGATATGCAATTTCATATCTGGAATTATCTTTTACTGTTGTGTTCAGTTATGAAAGTCTATGTATCCTTAAATGACTACATCACACATTCTCTCCTCTAATTCCTCTCCTGTTCAACTCCTAGCACATTGCTTGTATCTCTATTTGGCATTTATTTTATTCTATCTTATAATATAGTTTGTTGCCTTAAGCATCTATTCCCTACCACCACCAATTTTAAGTTCTTTGAAAACCCAAGTCATCGTCTATTTCAGTTTTTTGGCTTTAGTGAGGCCATATCGGTTTTATCCTCAGTGCGTGACAAACAGCAGATATTCAAATTTTTACTGAAATAGAAAAGACAGGCAGAAGATGGAAAGAGGGCTGAGAATCAATATTATCTGATAGCTTCTGGGTACCAGGCCCTCTGCTTGGCACTCTACACAGACCAGCTCATTTAAATCTCGAAACAACTCTAGGAAGCATTATTGTTCACATCTTACAGATGAAAGAACAGATGTTCAGAAAATAAAGTGAAACTAGGCCAAAGGGACAGAACTATGGTGAACCCAGTCTCTGACGCACCACATGTGTACAGTTTCATTAGACATGCTTTAAAAAGATGAAATGAGTTCCCACAGGTAGTAGAGAAAAACAATGCAATCGTTTAAGGAATAAGTAGGTCCAGTCATCTGTCTCCATAGGCCAGGTTTTCTACTGACAACGCTCTCTATTAACTTTCCATAAGTTTAAAATTTAAAAAGAAGTTTTAGTAAAAAAGGAAAATAACTCTTTCATAGTTGTTTCATGGTCTTCTTCACTATCTTCATCCCCTTCCATTGACTAAGTGCTCTGAGCTCAGAACAAGTCCCAGCATATGACTGATGACAGATGTAGCTTCTCTGAGAACGAATTCTATTTTATTAGAGAGAGTCCCCAAAGTCCACATCATTCAAGGGTTTTCTTATACACTTCGACATTCAGAACTATGCCAAAGCATTGTCATCTCATCTCCTTCGGGGATTCTATGTCAGAGACTGACCCCACTTCATAACCTCTTCATTGTGTATTCTATTCTCTCACTTGATCTGATTTGAAGTATGACTGGCTTTTGTCACAGATCAAGTCACTTTCAGGAACTGAAGGACACATCATGAATAGAACTAGGTTTTACACAAATGCAGTTGATAAAACAGCATCATCTCCACATATAATGTGCAAAACCCTTGGAAAAAACATTCTGGTACAATACAAGTCAAATCTAATACTTAATAACACCAAGAATGCTTATGGTATACAATACCATTAAATTTTAAAAATATACAACATTCTAGATGTACATTTGTGTGATAGTCAACGACTGTAATTAATAAAAACTACATATAAAATGATAGGTATAAATATTTACAAATATAGACACTGTGTTTAAGAGAAGAAAATACAGTAAAACATCATAAGGATACCTTGTCTAGGTGTTAACATTAAAGGTGATACTAATTTTTTTCTAACAAAACTCTTGTATTACATTTTTAAAAATTTTCTATAATGATTCACATTCATAATCTAAAAGAGTTATAAAATTAAATGTTCTATAGATGGTGTAAAATAAAATTTTGTTCTAGAAAAAATTATCCATGAAGATGGCGGAGACAAAGCATGTTGGCATGGCCTGACTACCATGTTTCTCTAACTTATGTCTAGGCTTTTTAATGATTTAAAAAAAACAATTAGAAGGAGACAATCAATCACATATCTTAACTCACTCAGTAAATATTTATTTAGTGTTTACTAAGTACTAGGCAGGGTTACTAGGCTCTGAGGGCTAAAAGATAAGTAAAAAGAGTAGATTTTGTTCCTCCACCACACTCCAGTGGGGAGGAAAGACTTGTGCTCAACTATCTGTAGCACAATGGGAGACATGCTGAATAGGGGGAATGCTAAAAGAACCATAAGAACACAGTAGAACAGCAAGTAATTCAATCTGGAGTAGACGGGGAAGGATTCACAGGATTTAAAAGACAGAAAGGGGCCAAGAAGGCAGGAAGACAGAAACACAGTATTTCAAGTAATTAGTAACATCATATATGCAGGCATGGAAACCTGAACATGCCCAGTAACCCCATCCATTCATATAATCAACAAGTGACGGCCATTGTGCTTGAATCACTGGCCTAGATGTAACAGTGAACACAGCAAATGTTCCCTGCCCTATGACAGTGACAGCCTAGCATAGCCTTGCATCAGACTCTGGGAGGAAAAGCAACTATTGATATAGTAGAGTGAAATAAGCCTCATGGGGTAGGGGGAATACAAGATACTATGGGTGCATATAAAAGGGATGCTAATCAAGCAGGTCAAGAAAGGCTTCTTACAGGAAGGTATCGAGCCCTCAGAGATGAGGAAGTGGGATGAGACATATATTCTAGGCAGAAGAAATGGCCACCAGAGTAAGGTATAGTTTAGTCTAAGACTTTTTATACCTGATACCAAAAGCACGATCCAAAAAGAAAAGAAATTGATAAACTGGACTTTGTCAAAATAAAAAACTTTTGCTCTGCAAAAGATGTTGTTAAGAGAAGGAAAACACAAGCCACACACAGGGAGTAAATATTTAGAAATCACATTTCTGACAAAGGACAGATACTTCACCAAATAAGGTATATATATAGAAAATAAGTACATGAAAAGATGTTCAAAATTATTAGCCATTAGGGAAAAACCAAAATGAGATTCCGTCACATACCTATTGAATAGCTTAAAAAAGAAAAGAAAAAAAAATCCCAGACAACAGCAAGTGCTGACAAGGACGCAGAGCAACTGGAACTCTCAAACATTGCTGATGAGAATGCAAAATAGCACACTCTACATGGAAATCAGTTTGACAGCTCTTAAGTTTAACATACACTTGCCATCTGACCCAGAAATCCCATTCCTAGGTAGTTACTGAAAATAAATAAAAATTTGCTCACACAAAACTTACGTGCTATTATTTATAAGAGCTGTGTTCATAATTGCTAGAACCTGGAAACACAGATGTCCTTCAAAGATAACTGCATGATTTTCGAGGATAGGTTAGAAAAGGCAGTAACACAGCTTCTACTCAGCTCTCTCTCTTGGCAAGCTCACCCACGGAACCCAATTGCCTTGCTGTGAGGAAGTCCAGGCCACATGGAAAGGCCTCATACAGGTTTCCCAACAGACAGCCAGTATCTAACCATTAAGACGTGAATGAGAAAGCCTTCACTGCAACTCATAATTGTTCTTGCTGTGGGTCATTAAGTTTGGGGTGGTTTGTTACACAGCAATAGACAACAGAACACTTAGTATCTAGAAATAAGTCTTGAAAGCCACACTAAGGAAGCATGACTGCACGTAGTAGCCATAAAAAGCTTTTAAGCAGAGAAATGTTTCCAAAGTTAATTTCTGCGATGCCCCTAGGAGGTATCAGAGGCAAAGTAACAGTCTCTGCAATGCAGGCAAGATGTATCAGAGATGCAAAAGAAGTCTGAAGCAGCAGATGTGTTTAGGGGCTAGAACAAGAGCCAAGGCAAAATAGAGAATTTTTCCCAAATTAATTTATAGATTTAATGCAATCTCAGCCAAAATTGACTGATTTTCTCATGGTGAGAAGTGGGAACAGCTTTTTGCCATTGGTCCATGACATTTTATTGTTGATTCCACTGTGTTTTGCTTTGACCTCCTAAGAAAATCTTAATTACAATGTGACCTTTGATCTGAAGAGGAAAGTTAGCCTTAAAGAGTGACAACAGATTAGGGAACCCTCTCATGAGTCTTAGCAACATGGCAAAAAAGCATTCTCCTGTCCATTTCCATATGTCACTTCTACTATTTCCTTAAAATACTTTAAGACTCCAAACCCTGAGAAAGAAAGTACAGCATTAACATCTCTTAGAGCCACATGGCATAATCATTTCTTACCCAACACTGAAGAGAGATGAGACAATCAACATTCACTAATATTTTTA
>NW_012137303.1:2099893-2125598 GCF_000956105.1 Propithecus coquereli
GGCTATTTTAAGAAGTTAAAATGTAAAAACTAAGAAATCAGCAAGAGATTTAGAGTCTAGATCTCTTGCCAAATTCTTTGCTAGTCCAGATTCTAGATAACCTATTATTAAACTGAGTTCTGACCTCATCTTTCTGATCTGTGTGATTTCATAAGAATTTAATTTTCCCAGTTATTATTTTCAGGCCAAATTTCCCTCCTGATTCCCTTTATCCTGCCTGCCATCTCCCTGAAATTGTAAAAACACTGTGACTTTTAAATAGACAGTGTGAAATCTTCCAGGAAAGTGTTAAAGAACAAAAATAATTGACAGATTTGGCGGATGTCTAGCAAGCCCCACAATCTACAACGTGGGGAAAGCACAAACATAGAGAGCAAAAATAATTCAATGAACATCATGATTATTTTTAGTCTATCCACATAGTACAGGAGTGAAGATTTCCCCCTAATAAATCTTATAAACATTTAAAGGCTCAAAGGAGGTATTTTATGCAAGAGCGCACAGTCTTGCTACTCTTCACGCTCTGTGCTTGCACACAATGCAATATGACTTGTGGCAAGGCTGGGAAAACTCAGAGTCACAGCATTATCATCTTCCTGACAGTCACTGACAGCCTTTCTAGGGACAATTTAGTCTTTTCTCTGTTACATCTACTTTGAAAATGGAAGTTGGAGATCTTTAAAATGTTTAAAATGTCATGAATTAGCTATTCCTTCCTGGTATTCCTAACTCATATAGAGATATGTCCTATGTATTATTAAATTACTAGTCTAACCACTCACCAACTCTGTGAAGGATGTGACTATCTGAAACAGATGAGGACATTCCCAGAGGTCTAAAAGAGTAATTTCTAATTTTTTTGATCATTTATTCCTAACACCAAAGTATTTTGAATATCCCCCCCCCAAAAAAGGTGTTTATCTATAAATCATATACATGTGCTATTGTACTAACATATAAGGCTCAGTATAAAACATACACACACATAAATAAGATGGATAAGGAAAAAGTAAACAAAAAACTTCTACCATTAGCTTCACATTCCCCAACATATCATCATCTTATCCATCCCACTGATTTCATCTCACCCAGATTGGGGATCACTGTTCTACAGAACAATCATTTAGAGCAATATTCAGGAATGGAAACAGAAACCAACGCTGTGCACACCTGATTCCACACGCGAAACGGTATTTCTTCCTTTTTAAACAGGCACAGGAGTAAAAAAAATGGAGCTTTGATAAGGAAAGAATTACACTAGTGCCCTTAGGACATCCTTGTCAAACATAATCCACACTCACAACTCTTTCCTGATAATATCACATCCAAAAATGTCACCTTGATTAGTAAGAAATATGACAACACAAAAGCAGGAGTCTGCTGGCTGGAGGCATGAGTCTATCAGCTGGGCTCTCATGAGCCAAGTTTAAACTCAGTGATGCACGTTGCTGAGTCTTTGAAGGATTGATGAGATTAGTTCCTCCTAAAAATCTTCCGGGAACAAGAGAAATCGATGTATTTAAAGCTATATATTCTCTTCCCCTTGGCACCATTACCTATACCCTCTTAATTTCCTGCCACTCCAAATTACAGTGTAATTACATTTTTAACATGTCAGCTCACAGACCTTGAAGAGATCCCATGAGAAATTTATAAAGACTTTTTCAATCTATGCTTCCTTTTGGCCCACTGATACCGAAACCAGAACAAATTGAAATAATATACTTTAATAAAATTTTGAAACCTATACGTAACAATTGAGCGGGCATTTCTCCAAGTACTTCCTAATTACTATTCTCCAGAGACTAACTGGATGGATCTAGCATAACCACTTTCATCCTCACACCTAAATGCTTATTCGGCAACAGCAGAGTGCCAGGTCCTACAATCAGCTCTGATAGAGCCATAGTAAATAAATAAAGAAAAGGAAACTTTTTTTTTTTTTTTTGAGACAGAGTCTTACTGTGCTTCCCCGGGCTAGAGTGCCATGGCATCAGCCTAGCTCACAGCAACCTCAAACTCCTGGGCTCATGCAATCCTTCTGCCTCAGCCTCCCAAGTAGCTAGGACTACAGGAATGTGCCAACACGCCTGGCTAATTTTTTCTATATATTTTTAGTTGTCCAGCTAATTTCTTTCTATTTTTAGTAGAGACAGAGGTCTCGCTCTTGCTCAGGCTGGTCTCGAACTCCTGAGCTCAAATGATCCTCCCGCCTGGACCTCCCAGAGTGCTAGGATTACAGGCGTGAGCCACCGTGCCCGGCCAAGAAAAGGAAATATTATTGCAGAATTTAAGTTGCTTGTAAATCTACCTTGAAGCACCAGATAGGTAGCAGAATATACAGAAACAGGAAGACTATTCTATAACGAAGGGAGAACTCATGCTTGAAGCCTTGGGATGATGCACCTATCTCTCCATTCCTCAGTTTATGAGGCTAAACAGATCATAAGATATAAGGGTCATAGTATCCTAACGCTGGGCCTATCTCTGAAGAAGAGCAGATCCAAGGCAAATTGGAGGGATAAGAACATTAATATGGGTCTCTCTGGTAAGAACCATGACAAAGGAACTGCCCTCTCACCACACCTGTGCCTTCTTCTAAAACCATCTCCCGCGTGTGATGGGGTCATACACACAGGTTGTTGTTCCCTCCATCTCTGTGCTTTAGTTGAGCAGGTTGCCAAAACCTTATTTAGTCCTCCCTGTTTCCAGATCTGTAACGATAACATCAGTGCATGATCCAAATCTCCCACTTTGGATCTAAACTAGTCCTGGGAAAAATGGTAGTTATGAACCCATAGGTATTAAAAAAAAAAAAAACAAAAAAAAACAATGACATGGGTGAATAAACTAAAAGAAACACATGGAACAGTATCAGAATCCAGACAGGATTTAGCCATGGGTTGGAGCAAAATGGGGTTAAGAATGCCATTAAAGCAATAATTGCCAGCCTGAGTACGGGGGAGAAAGTATTCCAGTAATCTGATGGGCTTTCTCAAAATAATCCCTCAACCTCCCAGTACTCTGATTTGCTCCCCTAGAGCAGATCAGTTTCCCTTGACAATCCTTTATTTTGGGACAATGGTTTGACTGAGAGTATCGCATCACAGAGCATGAACATGACAGACACAGCCCAGTCCTCATTGAATTTCCCTTCCCATGGCACTAATGGCTTTTTACGGCTATTAAGAATGAACATTTCTAACTATGATGACTAAATACAATGGCAGGAAAAAGTGAAATGAAAAAGTAAAGCTTCGAATGACTGCCAACCAGGAGAGTGTTCTTTTTAATCCTATGAAATGGGTATGGCCTTCTAGAAGGAAGTTTGGCTGTTAATATCAAGTTCAGATATCTACATATAAATGCATGCAGAGTATTATTTTAATAAATGCAAATGGTAAACAAGATTACTTTCTTGTATCTGAATTATGTTCAAATAGGGATAACATGGAAAACTACTGCCATAGTGGGAACATTCATGTACATGTACAAGAATTGTTGCCCGTATCTGCTCACTATTAAGTAACTCGAGCTCAATGCATAACCCATTTATAATGTCTCTTCTTACACCTCGAATTTGTCTAATCCCTCCATTCTCTTTGCTATTACTCACACCCGAATAAGAAGAATACCAGAAGAAGTATTGGAAAAATTTTGTAAAAACCTCTCAGATTTAGAAAGTGACCTACATCATGCTCACGTTATGCCACAATGAATCCTCCCAGACAACTGTACTACTTAAGTACAGACCGATTCCTTCGTGGATAAGCATGTTCACATTTCTACTGCATAGAAACATTCACCCAATAACATGCTGTGAATCGATTAGCAAAATACTATTTAAAAAGGCCATCTAAGAGAACTGAGAATAGCCTTTTTCTGTAGAACCTGGCTCTAATTTTAATAGGAAGAATCACAGGAAAAAATTAAATTATCAAGAAAGAGGGGATAAACATGGTCAGGCATGGTGGCTCACGCACTCTGGGAAGCCAAGGAGAGAGGATTGCTTGAGCTCAGGAGTTGGAGACCAGCCTGAGCAAGAGTAAGACCCCATCTCTACTAAAAACAGAAATATTAGCCAGGTGTCATGGTGTGTGCCCATAGTCACAGCTACTTGGGAGGCTGAGGCAAGAGGATTGCTTGAGCCTAGGACTTTGAGGTTGCAGTGAGCTCAGATGACACTACTGCATTCTACCAAGAACAATAGAGCAAGACTGTCTCCAAAAATTGAAAAAAAAGGGGGGAGGGGTAACGTGGAAGATTAAAGTAATTAGACACAGCTTTGAGAAAAAGTCAAGGTATTTAGGCATTAGTAAGACAGATGTTATCTAGATCTGTGATCCCTATTATTTTATAGATCGAGCCCATTATAGTAAAAAAAAAAATTTTTTTAAAGAATCACCTAATTTTTAATATTCATTTATTACAGTCTAAATACTAGTAATATTTATACATATTATAAAACAAAGAAATTTTAAAATGAGTCAATAAGTTCTAACGCTTTTTTGCAACTCATCTTAGATTTTCCCTTGGGTATACACACTCCACTTTAGAGGACACTGATCTATAGCAAGGTTGGCAAACTACAGCCCACAATGCCTATTTGTGCAAATATTGAAATACAGCCTCACTCACTCATTCACACTTCTTCCAGGGCTGTTTTCAAGCTACTACAGTAGAGTTGTATAATTGCAACAACAACTGTCTGGCTCATAAAAATCTAAAATATTTACTATCTAGCCCTTGACAAAATTTTCCTACTCCTGGTCTAGAATCTCAATAATGAAAAAATTCCTTTTAGCCCCTTATCAAGCAAGAAAAGTAGATGATTTTGGTCTATCCCATTAATGCGGTGTTTACTGACGAACTGAAAATTCTCCAGCTAAGGAATTAGTAAATTCACTTGCAAGAAAATTCTGAAAGTTTTGACAAAAGTCTCTCGATTTTGGATACTATGCTCATATTTCGTGGCTTCTTTAAATAATAGTTTCCCTTTGCCAACAGATTAATGATCAAATGAAGCACAGTGGATCAGCTGGAAGTTTAGCCCTCACTCCATACATAAACTATTAATATTAATGGTATAAAAACCATTAAAGGTGTAACAAACCACATATAAAAAACGCCTCAAGCTGCCCTACAGTGCCTTCACTCCTATTGGCCAGATGTTCTCCAAGCATGGTCCATGGACTCTTGGGGAACCCTGAAATCCACTCAGGGGTTCACAAGATCAAAACTATTTTCATAACAACACTAAAACAAATTTGTCCTTTCACTGTGTTAACCTTTGCATGAAAAGGGCAAAAGCAATGGTGGGGGAACCTGCTGGCCCCTGAGCACAAACCAAGGCAGCAGTCTTCACTGCCATATACTGTTTGTTTTTTTTTAAACAAATGTCAATTTCATTCTGGAATGTCCTTGATGAATCGGTAAAAACTACTCATTTTATTAAATCTTGGCCTCTGAGTATATATGTTTTAATATTCTGTATAACAAAATGGAAAATACGTACAAAATGCTTCCTCTATATACCAAGGTGAAACTTGTCTCAATGTAAAGTATTTGTGATAGTTGCAGTTGTAAGCAGAACTTGTTTTTTTTCATGGAATAACATAAAAAAATGACAGAGTATGGTTATTCAGGTTTGGGATTAGGTAGACATTCCCTCTAAAATGTAAGAAGTGAGCTAGTCACTTCAAGAAAATCACCCAATAGTACTTTTTACCAATAGTAAGATTACCACTTTCAAGCAAAAATTTGAATTATAGAAAACTTTTATCTGCTACTATGAGCTGGATAGCTTTGCTCTATTTAACACTATTCTGATAAAATCAGTTTGATAGTTAACAAATGTCTTTTTTTTTTTTTCCTCCTATACAACAGCAAATATTTGGAGACTATGTATAACTCAGTTAACCATTATTTTCTAAATTACCAATGCACAATGCTACAAAATCATGTATGGATAAGACCCATTCAAAGCACAAGACAGACTAAATGGATTTTAATATAACAAAATACAAAAAAGTTCATTGATATGCTTTCCAATTCTACATTACAACTAATCCTTAAGAAATTATCATTGCTGAGTTGCCATGAAGTATCAAAGAATATCCACAATTATCTGAAAAGGCTATTAAAAATGTTCCTTTTTCTAACTACACATCTATGTAAAGCTAGATTTTCTTTACACACTTCACTCAAAACAACATGTCACAGCAGATTGAATGCAGAAGTAGATATAAGAATTCAATTATCTTCTATTAAGTCAAACATTAAAGAGAGTCACAAAAAGTTAAAGTGATGTCACGCTTCTTGCTGATTTATTTTTGTTTTGGAAAATTGTTATTTTTCATTAAAATGGTAACTACGTCAGCATGCAATGTTTATGAATGCTATGTTTTTAATTAATAAATGCTTTGAATTTGAATTTGAATTTCTAATACGGTAAATACCAACAGAAATGACCCATATAAACAAAAGATCAATCGATTGAATGCACAGGGGTTCTGGGACAAAAAACACTGAGACCAGATAATACAGGTCTATGTACTTTTCCTATCTTATTCTACAGGCTATTTTCTTGTTTTACTGGAAAATACATATAAAGTAAAATATTTCCCTTTTTTTCCTCAGTTTACTTTTTTATGAACCACACAGGAATCATCTTGCCTAAATTTGAGAGTATGAAGTCCCTCACATATTGGAAGGAGAATAGGTTTAAGCAGGAGAAAATTGCCTGCTCCCACAAAAAGGAAGAAAATCCAACCTTAAGAACTGGAGGCTCGAGGCATAGTAGCCACAACTACAGACACAGCTGAGCCTGCTTCACCAGCCTCTCTCGACCCGGACTGTGCAAAGAGGAGGCATACCCATCTAGTATACTGTTTCCTTGCCCAATTCAATTGGCTAGAACTTTTCAGGGACCCCACTACAATTCTGGATTTCCTGATAGATAAGTGGAAAAGTAATTTGAAATGGTGTTTTTGGGGGCAAAATGCTGGGGCTAAGATGAGGTATGGGCAACAACAACCCTCTATGACATTCCAGTTGTCCAAATGGCACAAAAGGTACTGCTGGAATCCCAGATTTCCCTTTCAATTCCAAACAGAGTAAAAAGATTTATTGAGCTGGGATTTGTCACAGTGGGACTGGTATCTGCCCATCTACAAGTAGCAGCAGCATATCTAGGACTGAAGAGATTGAGATAGTCCAGGATAAATATTATCAGAAAAGACATAGTGGAAGGGAGTCAAGGCTCGACTTTGTTAGGAGCTAAATAAATTTTCCAGGTCTGCTCTTGCTAAGAGATGCAGAACCCAAATGAAGCTTTTCTCTGGAGCTTTGATCACACAAGCAACAGCCCTAAATATATTCAAGTGAAAATCTTAAAACCTAAAAATTTCTCAAGTAACTTGTAACAGGTTTCATGACTTCATTATCACTATCAAAAGGCAGATACTGGCAAAGCAATTTTCACCAATATATGCATATATATCTTAGCAATGCCCAATTCATAAATAAATTGTGAACTAAAAGTCATTTGTTAGGATTTCAGTAAAAAATTTCACCCCCCAAAAATGTTATAAATGGCAATTAGGTAAAACAATACAACATTTCATATAGAGGGTAGAGTAAATAGACTTTTGTAGGGTGGTATAAGAGCTGCTTCTATGGTGAAATTCAGCACATACTGGATTTTAGGTACACACGTGCACCTTGACAAGCCATCTGTAGTGATGAATATATTTGAAACTATTACTTGAAAGGCAATATCTAGAGATTCTTAGATTCTTCTGATTCCCCTTATAAAATGATTCTCTGGAAATAATGTACAACTTAAAGTGCCAACAGAGAACTGCAGCTCTGAAAAACAAATTTGGATTAGCAGAAAGGAAAGAAAGAAAGAAGCGGCTTACCTGTGGTCAAGATGACTAAAATCTTGTAAATTCAATTCCCTGGTGTCTTGTGTCAGATAAATTGTATCCACATCCTATTTGAAATATAATTCAGTCATGTAATTAGTCCATGTAGATGATCAAGGAAGTTAAGACAGATGCAAAAAGAATTAAACAATGACAAAGGCAGACTTTTTATGTAATTTGAGAAACAAAGATTTTAAGCAAAAAAAAAAAAAAAAAAAATGGGGGGGGGAAAAATTAGCCAGCCAAATATTAGAGTATTCTCTAGGAGAGAGAGAGAGAGAGAGAGACAGAGAGAGAGACAGAGAGTGTGTGTGTGTGTGTGTGTGGGCATGCGCGCACATATACGTGTACACAGATATATTTACCCATTGTACTTCTTCCCTGTATGAAAATCCAAGCCAGTCACAAGCACAGGCATACATCTGAGAAAATCCACCTGAAATATACAACAGAAACGTTGACGTGTTTTTGGCAAAATGATTTTTAAATTAAAATTTAAAAGCTTAAATATGGCCAGTGTTGACAGTGTTGATTATCCTTTTCCCTTTTGGGGGGAAAACAGCAAAGATTCTCCTCCCTGTTCTATAGTAAGTACATAGCAGGATGTAATATAGCTTAAATATAGGACTTTGTCCACCAAATCTAAAGTCAGTGCACTGCTAATTACACCTTAAAACTAATTGTACCTTTACAGTAGTATACTAGGAATAGATTTAAGTTCCTGGCACAGGGATGTCCATCCAGCCATTTTACATTTTGGTCTTAAAATGCACACTCACCACAGGGTCCCTGCTCGGCCACGGTCTGGCTGTCCCACAGAGCCTGGAGACTAGCTAGGCGCTCAGATGGCTCCACGGACACTCTTTTCATGATTCTTCTGAAAGATCAACAAAACAACAGATTTTACAAACCAAGTTTTTTGAATTGCACATAGAAATATATTTTGTAAAATGTCTTTTTGTAAACAAAGATGAGTGTCACTTCAATTTTAGCAAATGTAATTCTACTTTTTGAGCACTAAGGAGCTGAAAATCTATAGGAACTTAACAACAAACCCCTTTATTTAAGTTTCCTTTGTTAAGTAAAAGATATTTGGCAATATAAATAGTCTCTACGTTATTGTTTTATAACATTAGATTTTGTTGGAATAGTTAGAAAATATTGTGTTCTACTTGAATTATTAGATTATGTATGTACCAAATATAAATTGCTGATTTTCAAAGAATTAAAGTAAAAAAATCTCTTCTGTACTTCCATAATGCCCTAATCAAATGTCCATTAGGAAATTGATCATTTCATATTGGAATAGTTCTTCCTTTTACTCTCTCATCCCCTGGGCTATGATTCTTCTAGGGCAGAGAACACGTGCGGCTCCTCCCAAACCCCATCCTCCTCCTAGGAACGTCACAAAGTTCTTGCCCACATATGCAGAGGAAGGACAAAGCAGTCATTAAAAGTGAGGCCCACCACCCCAAAATTTCATTATTCACAGAACTCACAAAATAAGACAACCTATCCCATTAGGGTTATTGTGAGAAAGAAAAATATAATACCTGTAAAGTTATTATAACAATCCCTGGTGCATAGTAAAGTCTCAACAAATGTCAGCTGATGCTGTTGTAGTTATCATATAGCGATCACTTAACAAATAGTTTGTGAAATCATTCATTAATTCAAAACATTTTTATTAAAGGTCTACAGAATACCAAGACCCATCACTGGGTACTAGGCATACAATCACAATCAAAAACAAAAGCTGCCCCTGCCCTCATAAAGCCAGTGGTCTATTATGAGAAACAGACAAATAAATGGGCAATATGGGAGGAGAACTACTAACACGAAGAAAGGGAGGGCAAAGTAGAGGCGCTTAGCTTATTTTCTGGTGGAGGGAAGGGGCAGAGAGTAGAGAGGTTGGAGACGCTCTTTGGTACATAATACGTCTATGCTCAGATCTGGAGGAGGACAAAAAAATATTCAGGTGAAGGAGGAGGGGGCCAGGGACCCACAAGGTGTTTCAGATAAAAGGACAGCAAATCCCTGGACATGAGAAAGCACATGCTTATCAGAAACTAAATACAGCTCAAAATAGTTAGCAAATAATGTGTGACAGGGAAAGGGGTAACAGAGGAATCTGAGGAGCTAAGCTGGAACTGGGCCATGGTGAGCCTTACAGATCAAGTTAAAGTCTTTGGATTTTATTCTCAGGCCAATGAAGGGCCATGATGGATTACGTACTAACAACAGGGGGAGCGTGCGATGATTAGATAGGCACTGTTAACAAATATCTGCCTGGGTGGGGCAAAACTGTGAAACAAGGAGAGAAATATAGGTTAAGAAATAACAAAGAAGAGGACTGTTAACAGCCTGGCTAAGAATGAAGGTCATGAATTTTTGGTGGCACAGGGCTGAATAGCTGGGAGGTTTTCTCCTGCAGCCCTGGGAAGCCCAATCATGCGTGGAGGAGGGGGCAGCTGGCTTGCTGCAGGTTGCAGGATTTCCAGGAGGGTGTGCCAGAAAAACAGTGGCGACAGAAGGAGTGGAGGATATTGACAAGGCCTAGCTGAAGTCACAGACACTGTGGGCTGAATGGTTAGGAAGGAAGAGAAGGCAGGAAAGGGATGGAAGGAAGGGAGAAAGCCAAAGCATCCCCAGCCTGGAGGCCTTGAAAAAGTCCAAGTACTTCCAAGAGACAGAGTGTGAAAGGCTGTAGTCAGAGAGGGACCCCAACAGTGATTTCATCATGGGAGAAGCTGTTCAGGAAATGATAAGCTCTAGGATGTGGCCACAAAGGCAAGTGGATAAAGTAGGGTAAACGCAAAGAACACGAGCTGGGAAGAAGGGTGCTGGTGGATCAGTCACCCAGAACCATGACACGACTTGGGTGTAAGGCAGTAAAATGAACATTTTAAGTCAAATTGAACATATTTTAATCTTTCGTTAATGATGTAAAAGCACTCTGCTAAGTATAACGCTCTCTCAGTGATCTTTATGAACTTCAATCATCTTATAGAGACTAGAATATTTCCAGTTATATCCATTTTCCAAGTAGATGGATTCCAGATAAATCATGGTAGAGCCTGACACTGTGCCTGGTAAGCTTATTCTACTCCTGGAGAAAACTTCAAATATATACCAAAGCATTTAAATACAAACATTCTCTTAGCACTGAAAATACTCCTCATACTAATTTGTTGTTTTTATGATCAAGACGTAATCAGGTATGTAAGCAGTATTTTGCTTTATTGCTTCACAGGTATCGTGTTTTTTAGCAATTGAAGATTTGTGGCAATCCTGCATCAAGCAAGTCTATCAGTGTCATTTTTCCAACAGCAAGTGCTCACTTTGTGTCTCTGTGTCACATTTTGGTAATTCTTGCAATATTTCAAACTATTTTGTTATTATTATATCTGTCGTGGTGATCTGTGATCAGTGATCTCTGATGTTACTATTGTAATTGTTTTAGGGTGCCACAAATCACCAACACATAAGATAGTGAACCCAATTGATAAATGGTGTGTGTGTTCTGCCTGTTCCACCAACAGGTCCTTCCCCATTCTCTCCTTAGGCCTCCCTATTCCCTGAGACATAACAATATTACAATTAAGTCCTTCAAAAACCCTAAAATGGCTTCTAAGTGTTCAAATGAAAGGAAGAGTCACAAGTCACTCACTTTAAACCAAAAGCTAGAAATGATTAAGCTTAGAGAAGAAAGCATGTCAAAAGCTGAGACAGGGTGAAAACTAGGTCTCTTGCAACAAAAAATAATCAAGTTGTGAATGCAAAAGGAAAATTCTTCAAAGAAATTAATTCTACACACAAGTGAGAAGAAAGTGAAATAGCCTTATTGCTAATTTGGAGAAAGTTTTTGTGGTCTAGATAGAAGATTCGAATGGGCCATAACATTCCCTAAGTCAAAATCTAATTCATAGCAAGACCCTAACTCTTCAATTCTACGAAGGCTGAGTGAGGTAAGGAAGCTACAGGAGAAAAGCTGGATGCCAGGAGAGGTTGGTTCATAAGGTTTAAGGAAGTAAGCCCTCTCCATAACATAAAAGTACAAGGTGAAGCAGCAAGTGCCAATGTAGAATCTGCAGTAAGTTATCCAGAAGATCTAGCTAAGATCATTAATAAAGGTGGTTATACTAAATAACAGATTTTCAATGTAGAAAAAACAGCCTTCTATTGGAAGGAGATAGCTAAAATTTAGGACTTTCATTGCTAGGCAGGAGAAGTAAATGACTAGCCTCAAAGTTTCCAAGGACAGGCTGACTCTCTTGTTAGCTGGTGACTCTAAGTTGAAGCTCATTTATCATTCTAAAAATCCTAGGGCTCTTAAGAATTATGCTAAATCTACTTTGCCTGTGTCTATCAATGGAACAACAAAGCCTACATAATAGCACATCTGTTTACAGGATGGTTTGCTGAATATTTTAAGCCCAGTGTTGAGACCTACTGCTCAGGAAAAAAGAGTCCTTTCAAAATATTACTGCTCATTGACAATGCACCTGGTCACCCAAGAGCTCTGATGGAGATGCACAAGGAGATGAATGTTTTCATGCCTGCTAACACAACATCCATTGTGTAACCCATAGACACAGGAGTAATTTCTACTTTCAAGTCCTATTATTTAAAAAATACATTTCATAAGGCTATAACTGCCATAAATAGTAATTCCTCTGATGGATCTGGGTAAAGTAAATTAAAAACCTTCTCAAAAGGCTTCACCATTCTAGATGTCATTAAGGACATTTGTGATTCATGGAAAGTGGTCAAAATATCAAGATTAGTAGGAGTTCGGAAGAAGTTGATTCCTATCCTAATGGAGGACTTTGAGGAGTTCAAGACTTCAGTGGAGGAAGTCACTACAGATGTGGTAGAAATAGCAAGAGAACTAGAATGAAAAGTAGAGCCTGAAGATGTGATTAAATTGTTGCAATCACATGATAAAACTGTAACGAATAAGGAGTTGCTTCTTATGGATGAGCAAAGAAAGTGGTTTCTTAAGACGGAATCTACTCCTGGTGAGGATGCTGTGTACATTGGTAAAATGACAACAAAGGACTTAGAATATTAGATAAACTTAGTTGGTAAAGCAGCTGCAGAGTTTGAGAGTTCTGTGTAAATGCACAAGATCTACAAGTGTAGCATGATTTTTGTGTATTTTACCTGAAGTACCTGTGATTAAGTACTATTATTCTAAAAGTCCGTAATTTGAGGGTGACTGTGTTTAAGAAGGCATTTAAAATTAAAATGATGTTACAGAATCTAGCAATTTGGAATGATTCACCTGGGTTCAATACCATCACCTGGTATTTTAGTGCATTATATACTGGTTACATCATGACAGCGAAGCTAGATATTATGCAAAGAAACAGAAGCGCTGTCAGAAGCAAACCCAGGCATTTATACAGCTGAATTAAGTAAACCTGCAACACAGTAAGCTAGACTTTTGTCTACCTTCATCTGAATCACATTTCTCTTTTAAATTTCTTGCTTTGTTTCAGCAGAACTGCAGGGCATGCCATTTCGATGACACCTAAGATGGACTTTAGCTACTCAAAAGCAGGAAGAAAATAAAGCAAACATCTTTGACAGGCTAGGATTATAGAAATAAATAAACTAATTTTATGGTAGATTTGGAAACCAGAGCCTCAGTTTTACTCCAAAAACAACAGTGGACATTCACACTTAGGGCTAAGGTGAAATTAATCAGCGAGGGAAAAAGCAGCTAGTATAGATATCCTTGCAAACCAATCTGCAGAGTTGTCTAGCTAAGCTTTTTCAAGTGGCTCCATTTGTTTAATAGTTCTCATCTTCCTTTCCCCCGCCACCTCCCAGAGACAGAGTTTCACTCTGCCACCCTGGCTAGACTGCAGTGGTGTCAGCATAGCTCACTGCAACCTCGAAGTCCTGGGCTCAAGCAGTTCTCCTGCCTCAGCCTCCCAAGAAGCTGGGACTACAGGTATTTGCCACCACGCCTGGCCTATTTTATCTTACTTTTTTAACTGAGGTTTCAGAAACTAAAGAAGTTGCATGAAACATGTATTCATTTCCATAAGAGATAAAGTTGTAAGAACTAAATTTCCAGGAGGTAGGAACTGTTTCTTAGATAATCTAACACTGTGCACAGCAATAATGAGAAGAAAATCCACTCTACACAAGTGGATTTCTGCTATAGTTAAATGATAGCAAAGAGTCCCATCAGTGTATGTATTAATATTACAGGGCACTAGCTTACACATACATGCACATACAGAGAGAAAGAGTGTCACACAGACTGACAAAGGATTGGCTGTCAGAGTAAGTACCATGAAAGGTAAACCAAAATCCTAGAAAACAGACATTCAAGGCCTGTCACTCACTTGCAGGCAGCACTAGAGCTGAATCAACAACATTTGCATTATGTACATTTAATTTACCCAAGAGTCAGAAAATAGTTATATGTGGCAGCAAGAAATAGCAAACTAGATGACAAGCACAGCATGACAAGCTGACAAGCTCTCTCTCTATGCAAATCTCATGATAAACTGTTGATCAGAAAAACCTATAAATTATTTTAATCCAACTAAAATAATTTATTTCTTTAAAATTCAATTCCAATGTTCATCCTATGCAATATGGCAACTTTCCCCAGAATAATACATGTTTTAGTAATGCAAACCATAACACAGCAAAACGCTACCTATTGCTTTGCAAAGTGAAGGGGCTACCAGAACATGTCAACTACCTTTCTCTTGCTTATACATAAATTCCTATTTCACCACTTTTCTTCATACATTTCCATACTTCACTTGGCTTTTGGCTTCATAAAGAGATTTTCAACACCATTTTTATTATAGCAGTACAGAAACATTGTTCTAACATACAGATACTAACACCCAGCCAACTTTCAAATGTGTAACATACATGAAAGTATAATCAAGCATGCCAGAGGCATAAGGAAAAAAATCATGTTAGAAGGTTACCATTCTGTCATCTGAAAAGGACATTATTAGCCACATTTAACCAAAAAAAAAAAAAAACAAACACAGAAATGCAATCAACTTATGTTTAATTATTTAACAAAATCATAAACACCAATGAAATGCTTTACACAAGCAACCTATTTCCAGAGGGGTAGGGAACCTGCAGCCATGGGGCCACGTGTGGACTTATGGATCCTTGAGTGTGGCCTTTTGACTGAATCCAAATTTCACAAAACATATCCTTTTAATAAGGGGATTTGTCCTGTGAAGTTTGGATTCAGTTGAGGGGCCACACTTGGGCATCTGGAGGGCCACGTGTGGCCTTAAGGCCACAGATTCCCCAAGGAGTTTACATGGAGTTAATGCAACTCTCACAAAACTGCATTAATGTCATTATTGCCATTTTTAAAATGAGGCATTGAAAGTGAATTAACTTGCCTATGGTTTCGCCCTCTAAAATATCCAGCTAACCTGACAGCTTCCAGTTCCACCTTCAGGCTCTCTCCACCCAGGTTCGTAAAGCAGCGCAACAGGACTGATCCTCCCTTTAGAGTAACTACTATTTTATTCTAAAGTTCAAAAGCCCTCACCAGCTCCCTAGTGCCCATCACTGAGGCTTTCATCCCTGGACCTCAACTTTAACCTCACAGTGATACCTGCAGGCTCCCCAACTCCAACTAGGTTAGGCTGGCGGCTGTCCCCTAGCAGCAAGTGGCACCTGCGCTGTGTCCCCTCTCCCTCCCATCCTCCAGCCTCACTGCCTTCACCATTTCACCACAGAATTCTCCCTGCACTTATCCCAAACGGCAAAAAGCCCTCCTCTCAAAAAGAGAAGAAAACAAACAAAAATCAAAGGTTATTTTCTTGCCATCCTGAGTTAAATGTGACTTCACCTTCACTATATTATTTGTGGGACTTTCTTACACTTAGACTACAAACTCTTTAGAGGGCTGGAAACTTTTTACTCATCTGCATATGCCTGAGGAAGTTCTTCAGTGAACATTTACTAAATTAATTCTAACCTGTTCTAATGACTTCGTTTAATGTTTCTTAAAAAATTTAGCTTTGTTTTGGAAACAGCCAAGGTTCTTGATATCAGAAAAGCTGAAGGCTTTAACACAGAAGGTCTTCCTGAAGAGAACTGTCGTCACAGACAACCCCGTGGAAACAGATTAACAACACTGAGGCTGGAAATATTTCCCATTTCCCCCCAACTGTCATTGCCTTCGAGGTAAGGCCTCCAAAGATAGTGAATGGCAAAGATGGGAATGTTAACTAAAACATGTTAACAGTGATTTGGTTTGGGGTAATTTTTAAATTTAACTTAAATTATCTTCTTTATTCTTTACATTCTTTTCTCTATATTTTAAAGTAAACTTTCCTTATTTAACGAGGTGAAAATGTCATTTTAGAAGGGAAAGAAAGAGAGATAAACATGCTAACATATATTTGTAGGTGAGACATGGGGAGAAAATACTACATGTGAATATTACACATTTTAATTTAAATTCTTCATTTTTTTCCTACCTGTATTCTCTTGACTATAAGAGAACTGATTACATTTCTATAGTTTTATATATTTGATTTTGATCCTACATGTTATTTTCACAATTTGAATTGAGTAAATACAAAAATCCAGATCGTTAGAGGTCATTGTTTCATTTACACACAGCCAAACGTAGATTATTCAAGAACTGATCACCCAAACTGAGGGCTGCCCTGGCTCTACCTCCTCCTGATTCTCCTGGTTCCTGATACTGCTCATGAGATACTTTCGTGTTCACTGGTCCCCACCTGAAATGTCCTGAGCAAGGAGAGGGATGAGGGCTGGGGTCCCAAGGTCCCCATAAGGGGCCCAGGCAATATATTTGGTGGGACAAATGACTTATACAAGGCTTGAGGATTCAAATATAGTTTCATATCCTCCAACTTATTATGAGTGGTACGTACGACATAATTGGAAACGTATTTTATTTTACATGTTCTATATTATTTATGTAAAGGAAATATTCCCCCTACTGACAGTTTTGACTTAAGGCATTAGGAATGCAAGAGAAACTGTACGGTTACCCACCTCTCCACTCTCTCTAGCCACAATAACCAATATCAATATAACTGTACATTTCCCCTGCCAAAATCATGTAATACAATCTAAGAAAATTCCAGAGGAGAGGTATAACATAGAACCCACAAAATATTAAGAGTTTATTGTGACAAGCTGTGTACTGGGTAGGAAAGAGAATGCAAGTCAAGTATATTTAGTTATTTATTTTTTTGCCAAGTCATTTTCTAAATTGTAATCTGCATCTTCTCCCATATTGATCTCTTCATTTGAATTGCCTCTCATTTCCCTACCCTCTCCTCTAAATTCTCTCGTCCTTTTTGGGTGAGTGTCCTCTGCAAAGCCAGCCTGTGATCCCTCACCTCCCACTTACACCCAATTACTGACTGTCTCATCTGCTTCCTGTCACCTGAGCTCCCAAGTCCCTGGTTAGAAGGCAGGGCTGTTATCTTGACGTCCCTACATCCCATATCACATCACCCATCATGGGACGGAGCACAGAGTAAGCATGAATTGTACATGCTCACCCAAAACCTGGGTCAGTATGTACTATGTGCCGTGGACTAGGGATTTAAGGTTAGTAAAAACATGGTCTTTGTTCAAGCAGCTCTTAGAAGGAAAGAAAGGCATGCCTTGCATTTTGTATCCCTCTCACCTTCTCCAGGGTACTGCTGATTTACTTATTACGGCAGTCTCCGGCAACAGTCTCTCTCTACTTTCCATGCCCCTCATTGTAGCCATATGCTTTAGTATCCCCCATTCTGATCACAAACAAATCCCTGGTAATTCGTCAGAGTGCTCTAGCCGCATCCCACCAACAAGCTCCACTTGACAGCGGAAGTTTTCTAAGAAGTTGTCCACACATGCCACGTCCACCTCCTCACTTGGGAGCTCATCCCTCAGCTATGGCAGTCTGCCCCTCCCAACCAGACCCCTAGAACTGCTCTCACCAAGGCTGCCCGTGCCCTCCACGGCCCGTCCCCTGGATACCTCTCTGCCCACAGCTTGTTCGCCCCCAGCATCATTCTGCAGAGCCACCCACTCCTTCCCAGGCCCTGGTTTTACGCTGGTTTTCTTCTCACCTCGACAGTCAGTCCTCACCCAACTCTATTTGCAGCTCTTCCTCTTTTACTTGACTTCCAAATGTTGGCCTCATTCCCAGGACACCTTCTCTCACAGGTCCAAATCTCTCTGTAGGTGACCTCCCCAACAGCCATGCACTAAAGACCATCTTTACGAAGATCATATTTACTCACCTGGTGCTCACCTTTGCTCCACCCCCAGACCTCTCCTCCAAGCTCCACATCACATATATAACTGCCCACCTGACAGCCCCGCCTAGATGTCCTAGAGCTCAAATTGCACATGCCTAAAACAGAATGGCTGGGCATTTTCCAAAAAAAAACTCATCCCCACACCAACCCTAGGCCTTCTCCATCTCAGTGAAAGGTCACATCAGTCACTAAGTTATTAAACCAGAAATCTAGGAGCCATTCTTGGTTCCTCCCTTTCTTCTCTGCCCTCACCCATACCTACCTAATCCATCAGCAAGTCTTGTGTCCACGATAAAGCTAACATCTACCTTCTCTCTTATCTTACTCTCTAACACCATTGCCTCACTCCTGGCCACCATCACCTCTTTCCTAGATCACTGTAAGTGTCCAAATTAGCTTTTTGCATCTGCTCTTGCCACCTCCCAGTCTACTCTCCCTAGTAGCAAAAATGATGTTCATAAACCATATAAGGATTCATGCCACATTCCTGCTTAAAAGACTATAGTGGCTTCCCAGGGAAAGACTACTAAGTTCCAAACTCTTCACCATGAGGCTCTACGTCAACTGGCCAGGACCTGGTGCCAGCCTCCTCCTGCCCCATTCCTCATCCCCTCCCATCTTTGCTCTTTGTTCTACTCCAGCCACTTTGTGGTTATCTGCCAGTTCCTCAGAGACATCAACCCTTTTCTAGGAAGAAGAAATAGCATGAGCAAAGACTCTGGGAAGAAAATATTCTTTGCTTCTATTTTTATATGACAGGCTCCTTCTCTTCCTCTTGGTCTGTACAAGTTACCATGGCCATAGGGAAGCCTTTGGAGACAGAAGTTTATGTTTTATATTAGTCCTATCTCAGCACTTACTCAATGTACAGTTACTGAATTTGTGCATTTCCCTCTTTGGGAAGTTTGTTTCCCCAATTTAAAATGCAAGTTCCACGTGGGCATGGACCTCAACACTTAGCACTCTGCCTAGCATACAGTAGGAACTCAAGAAATACTCCCTGAATGTATAAATGAATAAACAAACAATTATAACACAATGTGATATGTGCTAATATAAGAAGTGATCACAAAGTTCTATGGAACCATGAATAAATAAACTCTTCACAGATGAGAAGACACCTGAGTTATATCTTTTGGAGTAGGAATTTGTCAGGATTACAGCCTATGGAAAGGTGCTAAAAATATGAAAGAGTCTAAAGAGTACAAGAACAGCTGGATTATGGGGCAGGAAAGCAATGGACTTCTGTGTCAGGCTATCCAATTTAGATTTCATCAGGAAGGCTAACCGTTAGAGAGCTCATGCAAGGAACAGATACTATTTGAATTATAGAAGTATAACTCTGAGGACTGTATAAAGGATCACTTGCAAGGAGAACTAGAGGCAGAGAGATTAGCTAGAAAGATGTTGCACTGGAGGAAGTGACACAGTCTGAACTAAGGCAATGGAATGGAAAAGAGAAAGGATCAGACCAAGAGATATTAAAATAGTATGAAAAAAGTATAGCAACTAATTAATGTAAGAGTAAGGACCAAGAGATTGGCCGGGCACAATGGCTCATGCCTGTAATACCAGCACTTTGGGAGGACAAGGCCGAAGGATCACTTTAGGCCAAGAGTTCAAGACCAGCCTGGGCAACAGAGAGACCTCATCTCTACAAAACAATTAAAAAATTACCTAGGCCTGGTGTTGCGTGTCTGTACTCCTGGCTACTTGGGAGGCTGAGGCAGGAGGATCACTTGAGCCCAGGAGTTTGAGGTTGCAGTGAGCTATGTTAGCACCACTGTACTCCAGCCTGGGCAACAGAGTGAGACCACTGTCTCCTTAAAAAAACAAGCAAAAAAAGAGATGAACATGGCTCAGCTTTTATCTTGTTAGACTATGTGAATGATGATGATGAACCTATTAATTCAGACAGAATATTAAATACGGGCAGGTTTTAGGGAAAGAAGTGAGGAGTTCAGTTGGGGACATACTGAGTATAAGGTGCTAGAGGTATCCTTGTGGAGATGTCCAACAGGCAGCTGGGAGGTGAGGATGAAGATCTGGGTACAGGGGAGGTCACAGATTTAGAAATCAACATATATGAAGTGACTATCTCTAGAGAAACAGAGATAATTAATACTTATTGTTTAATACTTGCCTGAGGATGTTAACAAGAAGTTAACTGGAAGACCTAAGTGAAAACACTATTTTTACTCAATGTTTTCTGGGAAGAAAAAATGGAAGTATGCAAACTGAAAATAAAACTGGTAATTCCCCCCAAAATCCTAGAATATTAAACAAATAAAGCTGCATTTTAAAGAAAAGAGAGATTCTCAATATTGCTCTGAAATGTCTTTAAAGCTCAGGGTATTATAAGCTCTTGCTAAATACAGTTGTGCTTAATAATTTTCTTATTTCATCTGTGTTAATTAGGAATGCAAGGGAAGACATTATAAGGAAACACATGTACTAAGTCACATTACTAAAATACAGTTTAAGGAAAATGGGTTATAGTTATTGCTAACTCACGATTACCCCAGATAATTCTCTGGTGGCTTTAAGTACGATGTGGAAACCATTCCCAAGAAAAGTTTTACTTCTGGCTATTTCCCCATTGCCACTACTGATCCGCTTCTCACCTCATCCTACCACCACCACCCCGGCCCCCTGGCTCACACCTCTCCTCCACACACACCAGGGCATGTGACTTGCCTTTATGATACCTCATACCTGACATGCTAACCAGGTAGGAGTCAGAGGGCAACCCCAACTCGCCCCCTCACTTCACTGACACTTGGTTCCCTCAGTAAGCAGCCACCCTCATAATCAGAGGAGCACAAGAAGACTTTAGCTTCAGAAAGGAGGGTGCAAAAGATGAACAGCCAGCAAATACAGGGCCCACCCCTTTGTGCTGGTGGGTCACCTCCTGCAAAGTGAGACAAGGAGAAAGCCCAGCGAAGATCCATGAAAGGAACCAAGCAATCCTCCCAAGGCCAAAGACATTGGAAGGGAGTTCCTGTCCCCACAGAGCCACTTTCAGTCACCTAGAAGATATAAAAGAGGCCAGGCACAGTGACTCACACCTGTAATTCTAGCACTCTGAGAGGCTGAGGCAGGAGGATTGCTTGAGGTCAGGAGTTTGAGACCAGCCTAATGAAGAGCAGGACCCGGTCTCCACTAAAAATAGAAAAAATTAGCTGTGTGTGGTGGCGCACGCCTGTAGTCCCAGCTACTCAGGAGGCTGAGGCAGGAGGATCAACTTGAGCCTAGAAGTTTGAGGTTGCAGTGAGCTGTGATCGTGCCACTGTAATCTACCCAGGATGACAGAGCAAGATTCTGTCTCCAAAAAGACAAAAAAAAGATGCAGAAGACTGGAAGGCTAGGCTAGGTTTTCCTGCTGCTTTGCCTCTTAATTTGCAGGTGACACATCGTAAAGACATGTTCCATGAAGGGTAACAGTCCCCAAAATTGCCCTCCCACCCCCCTGACTGAGCAAGGGGCAAAGCTAACCATGCTACACAGTCCATATCGGATATCCCAGCCTCCCCTGTGTACACCTCTACCACTGGCAGAACGATGGGAGGGGGCGTTTCTGCTATCTGTGTATTGTGTACTTCCATCAGGAAGGAATTTTGATGACCAACTATTATCTTAGGAAACGTTCTGACATAAGCCTCTCTCTGCCTTTCACCTCAGCCAATCTAATTCCTCCATTCCAGCAGCCCACATGCTCCCCAACTACAAACTCTAATATCCAAGCACATAATCCTGATTTAAAATGCTTAACGAATAATATGAGGGGGCAGGGTGAGGTGGTTCATGCCTGTAATCCTAGCATTCTGAGAGGCCGAGGTAGGAGGATCACTTGAGGTCAGGAGTTTGAGATCAGCCTGAGCAAGAGTGAGACTCCATCTTTACAAAAAAGAGAAAAATTAGCCAGGCATAGTGGTGCATTCCTATAGTCTCAGCTACTAGGAGACTGAGGTAGGAGGATCGCTTGAGCCTAGGAGTTTGAGGTTGCTGTGAGCTATGATGGTGTCACTACACTCTCGCCCAGGCAACAAGGGAGACCCTGTCACAAAACAAAACAAACAAACAAACCAAATATATGTATATCGGCATGGACAGACAAAATTTAGTAATGTCCCTAATGTATACTTCAAAAAACTAAGAAGACAATGAAAAAGTTAATTTTTATGTTTCATATGTTTAGGTTTCCTCTTACTGAAAAGCAAAAAGCAAAGGAAATAAAGAGTTCTCTCTTTCCATTAACATTATATTTGATGTCTTTACACAAAGCATTCAGCCCCTGGCAGTCCGCTAATAACTGTGAGTAAAATTCAGGCTAGGATAAAACTGAAACTGAACTGAAATTATATTTAAAATGTTCCTGGTTTAGACTTGTGAGTAGAAATTAAAAGATTACCAAATCCTTTCATCACTCAAATTCACTCAAGAATAAGGCACAGAATTATAGAAAATGTCACACATCAAACACAAGGGTTTGATTAGGGTTTTGATATGTAATGGTTAAGAGAAGGAGGAAGTCAGAAAGAGGAAGTAAGTGAAGGGGCAAGAGAAAGGCAGTTTCCCAGTTGCCATTTTGAGGAAGAACAAGTTCCTTGCTCTCCTCACCCTTCCGGGGGAACTCACACTGGAGAGAGGCCAGGAAATATCTTCCGCAGGCAGGTGCCAATGTGAGCCAGCACGTCAATGACATCCTCGGGCGACGCCATCTTCATGGAGATGCTGCACTTCTCAGTTTCCACAACCATCTGCAAGAACAGGGTTGGATATTTCTTAATAATGAGTCCAATTCTTTCCATCTTTAATTCTAAATATTATAAATTACATAGTCACACAGATATATACTAATATATTATGGTATCTTTTTAAGAAAGCCCTTCCTTAAAATAATACTCTTAGTTTAATATTCAAAGAAGAGTTTGGGTGAAGGGTGGAACTGTTCTCAGAAACATCCGGGAACTGAAGCAAATGTTTTTAAGGGCCAAGCTGGCAGATTCAAATAGACTCCCTACGTGATAAAAACTGAACTCTCATATTCAAACAGAACTTCTTTTACCAAGATTTTGTCTTGAGACACAATCTTACAAAGTTGTCATATCCCTGCTATCCAGTGTGAGTATGACTATCTGCTCCTGTGATGACCCAAGGACAATCTGATAGCTACCTTTAAAAAAAAAAAAAAACACTTAAAAGACAAGAAACCTTATGAGATATTTAAGTGAAATGTTAATGCCTTTTGCCTGGGAGCAAAAGAAAAATCAAATGCTTATAGAAGTTGCAAGCTTTCTAAGAAAGGAGGATACTTACAAAAGATTATATTAAAGTAATAGGGTAATAAAATGTTTAATGTTGGGTTTAATGCTGAGCAAAGATTCATTCCTATAATTAACTGCTGGAAATGTCCAAAATATATACCAAAAAATGTTGAGACTGAGGTCACACAGCTAGTCCCATAAGAATAAATTAACCTGAAAAAGAGGGCAGGCTGCAAAGGGGGGACAGGTTAAAGATGGACACATTTCAAATAAAAAGAATCAACTTTAACCACTTTAAAAAAAAAGCCATTTTTTGAATCTCAAAAATAATCATGTAAATGTAGTCCTTTTAGATTATCACTGTATCAAAATATCCTCACACGTTTACTACCTATTGTTACTTATTTATATAAATAATATGATGAGAGAACACTGCCCATAATGTGCAGCTACCCAATTGGATTAAGAAAACAATTTTTAGATTTTGCTTTAGATTTTCCTAAAATTAGTCAAACTGAAAATAATAATAATCTAAGTCTTTCAAGATATTTCTGTTAAAAGGAAAGGTAATGCAAGGTATTTGTCAAAATGATGAGGTCAAAGAAAAGGATATAAGTGGTCTGAATTTTTAAGATGTTTCTTTTTCATAAATCCTCCTGGAGGAATCTGTCAACAAGTATTTAATAAGTACCACCTCTGTGCCAATTAGTTGTGTGCAAAAAAAAAAAGTTAAAAATCCTAATTTTCAGCATATTCCTCAAGAAATGAACATCAAAGCCTTTAAAATTCTCTAGGTAAAGACTACATTTGTCTTCTAAAAGCTGGCCCAAAAGGTATTTCTCTCAAAAAAAGACCCAGCAAGTATTATTGTCCCTGGAGGTGTTTATTAACCAATCCCAGTAGTCCATGAGGTGTCTTAAGTAAGACTCAAGCCGCTATGTGCAGTGAGGCTCATACAGCTCATGTGCACATATCTGTGTATTTGCATGTTTCTAGAAGCCAGACACTTTGGGTGCCATTGTGTCTGTGTTCCACACTCCACCCCCAACCTTCCCGCCATGGGTAATTATATTTTTCACTACAGGGTGCTTTTACATTCTTCATATCTAGTGCATCTATTCAGTTCACAGTTTGGGTGTGAGTAATTAGTAATTAGCTTATTCTAATTCTACTTAATCTTAACACCTAATCATCCTTAATTGCATAGGATTGAATAGAATGACAGGGAAGGAAAAATGGTGACAGGTGGGGTAAGAAATGGGGCTTTCAATTCGACCTCACGTGAAAGCATTCACACAGCCTTGGGGATGATGTCTCCACCTTTGTATAATACAAAGGCTGCAACAAAGTGATAGAGGTGGAACCAGTACAATAAATCATCTCGTGAGGAAAAAAGAACTCCCTATCAAATATCCTTTTCCCTCCCATTTCAGCCGGGGAGGAACAGAATGTTTGAAACACATTTTCCTTAGACACTTAGCAGGCCATAACCCATGACCTCCGATACACATTTAAAATAATAATCAGAGATACAAGCTCATAGTAACTTATTTAAGATTCGAATTTCCAATCCCACTGCAATTCCTTTGTTAAGGTGGAAAAACCTGACTAAACTTTAAAGGTAGCATTTTTTTACTAAACTCCAGCCAACAGATGTGTGAGGTGTTTGTCTTTTCTATAACAGAAATAGCCATGGGTGGTTTACCAACATCACTTTGTGACACAGCAAACAATTAACCCTATAATTTAAAAAAAAATCACAGCAGGTGTTCAGTTGTACAAGAAATGGTCCAAAATCCATAATGATAAAACTGTTCTATAATTGCTAGCCTCAATTTACTGACCATGAAAGCAACAGAACTCGAGTAGCAGTAAGTGCTATCGCATTGAGACTTGTAAAATAAGATTAACATCTCTCACATTTTTTTGCAAGGAAGAGGAAAATAGCAACAGTAAAAGTTACATTTCACTAACTCAATGACCTATTCACTCACTTTCACGCACAATGCAATGGGTGTGTCCCAGGCATTTTATCAGAATTTACAAACTATAATTAAATAATGATAAAAATAACGATGACAAAAAAATTAATACATCACAGAAAACATTAGAAAAGACTTCCTAATCAAAGCTAGATTGTGAGCAGACACTATCATCCTTATGATTTTACATAAGAGAAAACCAAAACCAGAGACATCAAGGAACCTGA
>NW_012137303.1:2126953-2129231 GCF_000956105.1 Propithecus coquereli
AATTTGTAGTTAAAAATCTTGCCAAAGAGAAAACTCAAGGCCCAAATAAATTCATTAGTAAATTCCACTAAACATTTAAGGAAGAATTAATAACCAACTCAACATAAAAAATTAAAGAGGAGAGACTACTTCCCAACTCATTCGATACATACATGATTACTCTAATACAGAAGCCGGCCAAAATCGTTAAAAAGAAAACTATAAATCAGTAACTTTTCACAAACATTGATGTAAAACATTCTTCACAAAATTTTAACACATGGAATCCATCAACATAAAAAGGATAATACGTCATGACCAAGTAGGGTTTATCCTAGGTATGAAAGGTTGATTGAATATTGACCATTTTAACAAGCTTCAAAAAAAAAAAAGCAACAAAACCACACAATAATCTCAACTGACAGAGAAAAAACACTTGACAAAATCCAACACTAATTACCGATAAAACCTCTCAGCAAACCAGGAAAGGAATAGAAGGGAATTTCCTCAACAAGACAAAGGGCATCTGTAAAATTCCACAGCTAACATCACACTTAAATGCTCTCCCTCAAAGATCAGGAATAAGACAAGAAGGACTGCCTTTGCCACATCTATTCAGCACTGTCCTGGAGGTGTTACCCATGCAATTGTCAAGGTCTGAGATTTGAGTTTATCCTACTCATCAGCCTGTTACTCTTTCATAGATGCTGGCAGAAGACAGAAGATGCCTGGGTCACAGACATAGGCTTTTAATGTTCACGGCACAACAATCTATGCACCATGTTTGCATAGATTCCCCCCTGCCCTCAAAGTCCCACAGGGTGATGGGGAGGGACTCAGAAGGATGCCTGTACACACAGTAGACTGCTTACAGGAAAGAAACCCTTGGGCTTTGGGAATCCCATTCTACTATTTTCAAGGTAAGCGGTAAGCAAGGCTATGCTTTGTTCAAAAGAGAAAAATTCCATCATCCCATGAGGTTGCTCACTGCAAGCATAACCCTGAGAAATAGCCTGAGTAGGGAGCAGTCACAGCACTGAATTCTTGGCACACTGGGCAAGATAAGTAGGAGTATGACAGACTCATAGAGGAGTATCTCCCAACGGCAATAAAGCAAGAAAAAGAAATAGAGGGCATCCATCCCTATTCACAAATGACATCATCTCTGTAGAAAATGATGGAATCTACTTTTTAAAAAAAAGCTACTAGAATTAATAGCTATTAGTATAGCAAGGTGGCAGGATATAAGATCAATGTGCAAAAATCAATTGTATTTCTAATACCTGTAAGAAACAATTGGAAATTGAAATTTAAAAAAAAAATACCATTTACAGTGGCATCAAAAAAATATGAAATACTTGAGAATAAATCTGACAAAAGATATATAAGACCTGTACACTGGAAGTTACAACAAAATACTGCTGAGAGAAATTTAAAAAGACCTAAACAAATGGAGAAATAAAGTTTTCTTGGGTTAGAAGACTCCATGTTATTAACATGTCGATTCTCCCCAAATTGATCAATAGATTCATCATAATCCCAATCAAAATCCCAGCAGGCTTTTTTTAGGAACTGAGGAGATTCTAAAACTCATTTGGAATTGCAAAGGACCTAGAATCCTAAAAAAATTTTGAAAAAGAAAAACAAAGATGAAGGACTAACACGATCTAATTTCAAGTTTTGTTGTAAAGCCACAGTCATCAAGACAAGATGATAGTGGCATTAAAAAAAACAAATAGACCAAAGGAACCAATTCAGAGTCTAGAAATAGACTTACACTTACATGGACAATTGATTTTCAACAGAGGTGAAAACAAGCTCCGTGAGGAAAAAATAGTCTTTCAAACAAATAGTACTGGAACAAGCAAACAGATGATACATATGCAAAAAAAAACAAAACAAAAAATGGAAAAAAATGAAACAAAAAATCTTCAATCTATACATTGCTTTATATACAAAAATTACTTCAAAATGGATCATAAATCTAAATATATAACCTAAAGCTATAAAACGTCTAGAAAATATACAATATTCTGTGACCTTGGGTTAAGCAAAGATTTATCCAATATGACACCAAAAGCATGATCCATAAAAGAAAATATTGACAAACTGGACTTCATTAAAATTTAAAATGTCTGTTCTTTGAAAGACACTGTTAAGAGAATGAAAAGACAAGCCAGACTGAGAGAAAATATTTATAAAGGTGTTGTATCCAGAATATATTTTTTAAAAATATTCTCAAAACTCAATAAGAAAAAAAGGACCCAATTTTTAAAACGGCAAAAGATTTGAACTGACA
>NW_012137303.1:2129281-2130245 GCF_000956105.1 Propithecus coquereli
TGAATACCACTAGGTTGCTGGTATTGCCAGTCTTTGAATTGCTAGCCCCTTTGTGGAAGTCATACCAATGTTTCCCCTCTAATTTCATCTCCAAGGTCCATACCATGGGACAAAGTTAAACTGAAGTACTGTTGTAAAGTTATTATTTTGGTACTTACTGATAGATAGCTCTGATAAAATAGCTCCATGGGGCTGAGGTAGACTGCTTTATATACAGTCCCCCCGATGATGGGCATATTGAAAAGGGGAGAACTACAAAGTGTGGTAAGACCAGTTCTGGCCACCACATGGGAAAAATTAGTCTTGCCACATCAACATACTTTCTCATAATTAAGTACCAAAGTCAAATCATATTTTCAATATAAACTTGGTATTAACATTTCACTAATGCCCTTCTGCCCCCATCCCAGCTGTCAAATCATAAACATTCTGGAATTAAGACCAGCAAGAAGGACCTGGTATGTCATGATGTCATCACTCACAAGTGACCATTCACTCCTGCATATATTTGATCATTTGGGCAAACAAATGGTGCTGTGATTTTCCTTTCAAACTAAAGTTTCTGGAGAATGATAAACATGTAAGATAAAACACTGCTCTAAGATGAACTGTGGAAAAGTTCCAAGAATTTGTATGCAACCTCAATCAACATAAAGTGACAATTTTGGCAATTTCTTTTAGGGACATTACCAACAAACTCCATACACACACACACACACACACACACAAACACACACACACTTTCTTTATAATTTTCAAGTAGAAGAAAGGAAATAAGATCAGAGCAAGAATTAATGAAACAGAAAACAGAGAATCAATGAAATCAATAAAGAAAATCAATGAAAATAAAAAGCAGACTCTTTGAGAAGATCATAAAATTGATAAGCCTCTGACCAGACTGATATGGAAAGAGAGAGAGATATGACCAAATTATCAATATCAGGAAAGATATTCCAGATATTAA
>NW_012137303.1:2133113-2199292 GCF_000956105.1 Propithecus coquereli
CATATAAAATTTTGAAAAATGCAAACTACTCTATAGCAACAGAAAGCAGATATCTGCAGGCTGACTGCAGATGGGGAAGAGGGCAGGAGAAAGTGTTTACTGGGGTGTACGAGGACATGGCAAGATGACGAGTGTATTCAGTATCTTGATTGTGGTAAGGTTTCATGGTATACATGTGTCGACACATGTATATTTTAGTTAACTGCAGTTACTTACAGTTTAATAAAGCTGTTTTGTAAAATCTATATTTTCTTAATAACAGAAAACTCATTTATCACCATATACCCAGAAAGACCTTATATAGCACTGTATGACAGCTACGAAAGTTTAGCGTTAAAGCTTGTTGTACAAACTCTCTAAGGAACAGTACTCTCACGTTTACATTGCCAGCTACTGTAAAAGCTAATTAGTTCTTCTCAAACTGAGTTATGGAGAATGTGTTTTCCTTATCAGAACAAATTTCCAACCCCTGCACACAAAGCTACTGTTGAATCTCTCATTCTGAAAACTCCATCTTCCCTAATCTTGTTTACTCACATTGTCTCAAGAAACTTGCAATAGTGAAACCAAAACAGGAAACTTTCTATGGGTTCAGGAACTCAAGAAAGACCATGACCTTGCAGTGACAGCTCTCTATCGCTCACACTCACCTGAGCTGGCTTGCAGCAGATGACTCCGTGAATCTCCAAATAGCTGAAGGTTAACTCAAGCTGCAAAGAGGGGAAAAGGGGAAAGACAGACTTGTAATGAGGGTTTTAAAACATGTAATTCAAGGTAAAAACGCTATAATTAGAAACAGCCCAAGAGCAAATAAGATACTGGGTATCCTGTGAAGGCAGGCTGGTTTAATATCTCTGTTCATTCAATGAGATTGAACCATAATTTATCATATTTCGGAAAAAGTATTATTCACTTTACTAAGGGATTGAAAGCAAGTTGCATGCGCGACTTTCTGAATTTCATCCAGGGACAAATCCAAGGCAAGTTTTTGCACTTCTCCACTATTTATTCATTGAGAAATGAATGTATGAAAGGAACCCTCTAAATATACTTTTTTCCCTTTTTCACTTCAAAATTTTGCTTCAGAAACTCACATCAGGATAAAGTCATTGTTGCTCTTCCCTTCTTTCCAAACAAGGGATTTAGTTCTGCTCTTTGGTGGCATTTGTATCGTGATACATTGGTAGGATAAATCACAGCACAGATCACCCCTGAATCTCCAGTTAAACATCTGGAAGTATGGTGATGAGGGCTGGGGGTACAAAGAGAACTCATGCCTTCACTATTCACTTAGTCAACCAACAGGCATTTATGGCAAGCCTACTATGTGTCAGCACTGGAACTAGAAAGAGGAATGAGAGGTGTATTTTGTCCTGCAGGAGTTAAACGCAGTGTTGAAGGCACATGCTTAAAAACATTCAATTAAACTGGAAGCTTTCTTACCTGTCATTATCAAGATTCTACATGGTTTGGTTTTCAAAAGACATTTAAAGCAGGGAATTATTTTCTAGAAAGTATACCTGTTTACCTTTGTGGTTCTAATTTTTAAAGGTAATTTCATTTGCCATGCTTTAACATAGTGCCAAAGTTTTTCTTTGAGTTAAACACACTTGCTGGCACTCAGTGGCCTTTTCTTGTGAGCCACACCCACACGCAGGGCTTCCAGCTACCAGTCCGAGTCCCTTTAAAAATGGAGAGAGAACTGGAAGACACTTGTAAAGCAACCGGAGGGTAGAAGTTTTCTAGATTACTATGCTCATACCCTCCATTCCCCCTCCAAACTGTAACAGTTGTCTGGTCCTTAAGACAGCCACATTTTTAAGAAATTCACTTTTAGCAACATTCATTATTTCATAGACACTCTCTTTTTATACTCATATTTCATTTTATGTGAAATATCTTTCATTACAAACAGTTCAAGGCTGCAGTGAGCTGTGATTGTGCTACTATACCCCAGACTGGGTGACAGAGTAAGACCCTGTCTCCAAAAAAAAAAAAAAATACAGTCAGTACATAACTCATTAAATTCTAATAATAAGAGTGTAGTTAAGCAGAGGGTTTGCAGCCAGATTCCTTAGATTAGAATCACTTATCACCTACATGTTTGACCTTGGGCAAGTTACTAAACCTCCCTGTGCCTCGATTTTCCTGTCTATAAAATGGGGATAATAATACAACCTATGGTTCTCTTGAAATTCTTTTAAAGATTAAATTATTTACTTAAACAGCACTTAATAAATTTTAGTTATCATCATCTTTTTAGAAGGAAAAAATCTGAATTTCCTGTTACCATTCAGTCCTCTTCCTATAAAATGATTTAATTACCATAAACAAAAGAAGCCATTACTGTGCCTAATTCATTAGCTACTAGTTTGATTTTTAATTTGCACCATGCAATAAAGGGTATCTCATAAAAAATGTGATAAAGATCTTTTAAAGAACAGAATGGTGCCATGTTATTTTTTACAAGCAATACCAGAGTACATGGAGAACAGCTAAGGTGGTTACACTACAGGTAGTGTAACCTTTAAAATGATGAAGGTTATTTCCCACATATCTACAGCCTTAGAAAAACCTGCCAGTATTGGACTGAAGGAAGGATGAAGTAGACTTAAAGAAAGTGGAAACTAAGCCCCAAATGTGGAGGAAAAACAACTGGGACATGGAGCCTCGGGGACATAAGAGCACAAAATGCTTCACCACTTTTCTTGGGATGTCTTTATACAATGAGAGGGGAAAAAAAGTAAAAAATGTCTGTCATCACAAACATTAGGTGCTGTCTAGAGAGAAAGAAGGAAAACATAGAGTGTACTAAGAGAAGTCTGAACACATTAGGCTAAATCATAACTATGTAAGTGAGGTGTGAGTGTGTGTTGTGTTGCAGTAGAGGTAAGCGTGCGTGTGCACATGAGACAATGCATGCATATTTGTGTGCATAGGAATGTGCAGTGTGTGTGTGTGTGTGCGTGCGAGAGAGAGAGAGAGAGAGACAGAGAGAGAGAGAGAGACAGAGAGAGAGAGACAGAGAGAGAGAGAGAGACAGAGAGAGAGAGACAGAGAGAGAGAGAGACAGAGAGACAGAGAGAGAGGAAGGCAGAAGCACACCAATGCTTACCTTGGTGGGGATTCGCGCTGTCACAAGGAAGGCTCGGCATGATGTAAGCACCTGCAAGACAGGAGCAGCAGCATCAATACAAGTACCAACGAGTGGGTCTGGTGGGCTTTGGTGTTATCCACCAGACTTTAGTGACACTGAAGCCTCAAAAGACTACATGGAGGCCGGGCGCGGTGGCTCGTGCCTGTAATCCTAGCACTCTGGGAGGCCGAGGCGGGCCGATTGTTTGAGCTCAGGAGTTCGAAACCAGCCTGAGCAAGAGCGAGACCCCGTCTCTACTAAAAATAGAAAGAAATTAATCGGACAACTAAAAATATATAGAAAAAATTAGCTGGGCATGGTGGCGCACGCCTGTAGTCCAGCTACTCGGGAGGCTGAAGCAGGAAGATCACTTGAGCCCAGAAGCTTGAGGTTGCTGTTGAGCTAAGATGACGCCACGGCACTCTAGCCCGGGCAACACAGTGAGACTCTGTCTCAAAAAAAAAAATATATAGAAAAAATTAGCCAGGCATGGTGGTCTATGCCTGTAGTCCCAGCTACTCGGGAGGCTGAGGCAGAAGGATCGCTTGAGCCCAGGAGCTTGAGGTTGCTGTGAGCTAGGATGACGCCACGGCACCCTAGCCTGGGCAACAGAGTGAGACTCTGTCTCAAAAAAAAAAAGAAAAATAAGGCTACATGGCTTGGCTCCTGTTAAGTAAGAATCACTAAGTGACCCACGACAGCTTCTCAGCCCTATAAAATTCTTTTCAATTTAAGAGTCCCTGTATCAAGGTCCATATTGAACAAGTCTTGAAAATGTCAAGATGACAATTCAGTCCACAGTCCAAAGGAGCAATAGATTTTGGTTGAGTAAGCAAGATGGGTCTCTGTGATATTAAAATACAGATATCTTATAAACAGTCACAAGCCCTACTATATCAACAGGAAACTTAATGAAAAGGCCAAGTACTCATTCACAATCCCTAGGTTACAACCACTAACCACATTTGCCCTTTTGCTTTCCATTCTCTGTACTCTAGCTGGTAACTTTTATGCAATGCACAGGCTACAAAATCAGGTTAAGCTTCCAAAAAATCATCCCCAACTTTGCTTCTCAGTTGTGCCTCTCTCCATCTCAGAACATTTATGGAAGTTTCCTTTCTGATACTCAGCTAAGAACATATATATAGCCCATAGGCCCCTATGCCTGTAAGCCCCTCTTGCCCAGCAGAGACCTTCATGAATGCAAAAGGGCTGAACTAGGAGTTCACATTTTGAGCAAGGATCCCACATCCACAACCCTCACTGTCTAAACATCCATTCTGCAACTCAGAGGTTCAGGCAGGCCTTGTGAACCTTTGAGATCAAGAAAGACTCCAAAGCGGCTCAAGTCCTGATGGGAGAATTGCCTTTTTTCATTTTCCAAAGAACTTCCTTGTCACTAAATCCATTATTTAGCAAGTGATGCTTTTGTGCTAGTCTAAGAATGCTAGATTTGAACAAAACTTTAGAAATGATAAGTCAAGAACACTGGGTCCCCACGTTGTTAAAGGACTTATCCGAGGTAAGTAAGCACAGCTTTACCCACACTCGACCCATAGGCCAAACTGTGAATCCGAGCACAGGTGGTGAATCAATGACTATGCCTCTTTGGCCTGCCGTGTGCCTCTCTGCAGGCTCCCAATCCCAAACAGAAACAGTGTATTTTCTATAAAACCCTTCTTCAAATAATCGTAGGTCACCACTGTAGGGGATAACTCAAGCTAGGACTATTTATGAGACAGATGACTAAGAGAAGTAACCCAACACTGGCAGGGAGAGTCTGAGGAGGGCAGAAGAAAGAGGCACGGCCCATTTCAAGACCTTCCACTCAAATGTCACCGTCACAGTTATGCACAGGATCAATTTTTACCTGGTGTCATTGTCGCTGCTTGATTTTAGAGTTGGCATGCTCTGTAAACCGGTTAATAAATGACTTCTAAAAGTATAGACAACAGATGATATGATATCTATGTTTGAATATTCCATATGCTATGAACCAAATCACAGCTTTTCCCTATGGAATCTTGTTTGTTTGTTTGTTGTTGTTGTTGCTGTTTTAAACTAAGGCCTTGGGGGCAAGGGAATGGGACAAAGCAAAAGGCAGCAGAAAGGAGAGGGAAGTGTACAAAGTATGGCCAGATGAGTGAGTGGAGGTCAAGTATAGCCAGTAATAGCAGGACTGGCTACATAATTTGCAAGGTCATTGTCAAAAATTATTAAGAATTTCAAGATGGTGACAACAAGGCATTAACCAAGTGCAAGGTACTTCTGAGCATGGTGTCCTGTGCAATGGTACAGCTTGCATGCCATGAAGCTGTCCCTGAGTAGCAACTACTGTTTATCAAGTATTCCCCAAGTGCCATGAATGGAGAACAGCTTTCAATAAATACACTGACTCATTTAATCCTCTCAACAACATATTCGTTGTCATTGTTACTCCCATTTTACAGATGAGCAAGCCAACACCCAGTGATGTAATTCACTTCAAGGTCACAATTAGGACAGAAATAGAATTCACACCAAAACCTATGTTCTTAATCACCAGGATGTATTTACACGTTACTACCCAATCCTGCCTCCTTGTGCTTTAGCCCCTGGCAGGTCAGTTAGGGTGGGGGGTAGGAAGCAATAGGAGGGGGCAGCCTGTGACCGGGAGAGATCCATAAAGCTCCCAGCTCCAAGGAATACATTTCTTAACATTCCAACAATTTTTTAAAAATTCTCTTTTTAAATCCCAAGTATGCCCTGAAGAGTTAAACTCTTCCATCATCTGCACTAGTCAATCCTTGCCTAACACAGCAGTACTCAGGGAATTAAGAGTTTGGAGGCCTTTTAGGAAAGGGCGAGAGGCAATTTTGTTGCAAGGTTCAGTAATAAACGTCAGACAGAAGAGGTATGACAGTAAGAAAGAGGAATTTGGAAAGGAAGATCAAAGGGCACCAGAGACAGGCTTAGCCTGCATTGCCATTTGCCTAGGTGTGGGGAGCAGGTTATGAGATCAGAACTCACGTCAAAGGATGAAATACTCGCCTTCCCTGAACCAAGCTCCACAGCACACCTAGAGTCTCCAATCTCAGTTCAGTCCCAGGATATGACCCCTTTTTCAAATACTGATCCTCCCCCACAGTGGAACAGAAAAGAAGATGATAATGCTGACAGCCATGCTCACAAGCACAGCCACAGGAAGCCAGGGTTCTCACTATTTCTCCCTCTATTACTGAGACGCACATTCGTCTGTTCCGGGGCACCTATATGATCAATCCCTGATCTTTTCAAGACTCTAAGTCCACAAAACCTCTGCATAAAGGTAAAATATTAGCCAAATCATAAAAGTCGCATCCAGAAACGTCCCAATTATGGTCAAAGAGAGGGTGTTTAAACCCCTGAGTTTATAATGTGAGAGCAGGTCCAGAGAAACTCATCATCTCACAGCTAGTTCATGGCACAGCTGGAACTAAAAGCTGCAACTCCTCACTCCCAACCTATCATCTCTTCACTCTCACCTTAGATTAGCAACAAGGTTTGAGACCAAAAGCCTCAGACAGAAGCTTGTAGCCTTTTCAGTATTCATAAAAATTTATTTAGCTCTGCAAACATTCCTTCAAAGGAATCCACAATCCTTTTACAAGTATAGCAGTAATAATAGCCAATACCTGTTGGATACACTGGTCTAATAGGCTTGCATACCTTATCTCATTTAATCTGCACAGCACCCCATGAGGGAAACACTACTATTATCCCCATTTTAAGATGCAGAAACTGAGGTACGTAGAGTAACTCGTGCAGGTCACTCAGTAAGTCGGTGGCAAACTGCTATTCAAACCAGTGGCTCCAGAGGCGGTGCTCCTAATTAGTTATCCTGGCTCTCCAATTTCACCATTCCAAGAACCAGATTCCTCAACAGTCTGCACATATGGAAACGTAGACAAGTCACAGAACTTTAACACCAGAAAGAAGGAAACAGGAAAAAGGATCATCAGAATAAGAAATGTTTGGATGTCATCAGAAAAAGGACCAATCCCCCTAGTACTGCGCACACGTGCACGCGCTCTCTCGTCTGCCGCACGCTCCCTCTCTCCATCTCTATTGTCCCTATTCTGTACCTGTCTACGTGATTCTACACACATACTTCTCAATCTACCTGTGTCTCTCCTCACTGGCTCCCCATCCTTCCCTCTCTGACCCTTTTCTGTGCTGTTGCAGCCGGTGTCCTAATCATCCCTACCCCATCTTACGCTATCTCTTTTCCTCCCCTGGGACCCCCCCCCCCCCATCTTCATTCTGTCCTCCATTCTCAGTTCTTTCTCTACGGGAATCACTTGAGAGCTTGTTCTTTTATTTATGCCTTTTGCAAAACAATAGACACCAATCACAGAAGAAATACTGCATTCTGCAAGAGTATTTCATTTGTAATACAGTCACAGAGAAACCTCAACAAAAAATGAACGACAAATGATGAAACAATTTTTGACATCATTATACAATAAGCACGTTGGTAATTAAGTGATTACAAGTTCCCCTGTGTGAGTCTAATTAATAAGTCTAAAAGACTAATCTCAAAATATGCACCCTAACAACTGAAATAGAGCAGCCATCACTAACACAAGGCACGAGCTGGCCATTCCACCCTTTGACAATTGTTCCACTTTGGAGAATAACTCTCCCACAGTCAGCCGATGACCTGTTTGTCTTCCCTTGACCTGCCGTTTCCAGAATGGTCACCATAGGGGATTTCTAGGGACAACTGACAGAGCATTAAATAAAGTCAGTGCATTTAAAACAAAAGGAGGGAAAAATACAGTGTTCATATGGATTCGCCTTTTGATTAAAGATCAACCTTTTGATCTCCTATAGATATATGAGGTTCTAATGGTTATTTCTGCCTTTACGCTGGCAATAATAGAGTTCACAGTCTGTGGCCCTATATGTCAACTCCCTTTTTTAAGAAATATCTTAAAGGCAGCGTAAGTACACAGAGTCCTTCAGAAGCTGCACACAGGCCAAAATGATTTCTTTGAAAAAAGACGTATCTGTGAAGGAGCTCAGGCTTCGAAGGAAGACCAATAAGCCACAAAAGCTTTGTGCTGGTTGGTCCCCATTTCTGGTGGTCAGGTAGGGGCCCCAGAAACAAAGGGTGAAAGGGAATGAGAGAGAATGGGGGAAATCTTCCAAAGTGGACCCAGGCTTTGCTAAGACTGCTCACTTGTAAGCACAATAGTGTAGCAATATTATGAAGCAATAGTGAAAACTGTAAATGCTACTATTCCAAGCAGAATTGTGCCTCTTGCCCTATCAACAAAAATTGAGCCGATAAATGGGCCTACATTCATACTGGGAATCCAAATGAACTCAGCCTCCCACGTTCCCTGTTTGCCTCCAAAACTGCCCTAGGATTTACTTATGGTCTCAGAGGATTTGCGGCATATACGTATGGCTTCTAGCAGGATGGGGAGAGAATTGCACGGGAAAACTCCTCTCTGATTTACCAGAAATAATGCTTCTTGATAATGAGCACTTCCTCGGTGCTTGAGATAGGAATTCTTCCCATTCGCTCAAGACAGGAAACATTTTAGTGCTGAGAATCCTGCATCCCGGGAAATCAGGACTGTTATCAACTTACTGGCTTGAATTTTGGAATCAGAAAGACTTAGATTCAAATTCTGGCTCTGCCACTATCTATCTGCATAAACCTGATAAAGTTAGTTAACCTCTAGAGATTTAGAGGTAACAGAGTTACAATTGATGTCAGCTCTTACTATAACTTAAGTAATAGCCTCCTAGATTTAGATTCCCAAAGTAAGATGAAGCAGTTATATCTACTGGATTTTTTTTTTTTTTTTTTTTGAGACAGAGTCTCACTCTGTTGCCCTAGAGTGAGTGCCGTGGCGTTAGCCTAGCTCACAGCAACCTCAAACTCCTGGGCTCAAGCGATCCTACTGCTTCACATCTACTGGATTTTTAAATAACCATTTTTGTCAACAGAACAAAACAAACAACAAAAACCACAAAGATATTGAGACTTCTCCTAGGCTGAAATTTTCTGTTCAATACACATCTTTGACCTTGAAGGAGAATTTTCTTGCAAAGTTAATAAAAAATTCGGGGGCATCAGAGGGAGTATATGTGCTTAGCCAAGGAACCTTAACCACAAAGGGCAAGCTATAACTTCCCCGCCACCTCCCCCGGGAAGGCCCATTCTTCCACTAAAGCCTTAGCATGCAAACCACATTTTGAACCTCTATAATGAATTTCCTCTCCCTTTCATTGAAATGCAAGCAGCAGCCCAGTTCTGTCTGAGGCTTCTTGGTTCAACTTTTAACTTTAAAATTGCACTTGGAAACATTTATAAAAATCCTCCTTCCTGTTAAGATTCACAGTTTAGCAGAGAGGCCTAAATTTTCTTATGGAGGTGATGTGTAACGATGTTGACTGTTGAACCATCTTATTGCACACTTATTAAAAACTGAAATAAATACCTGTTTCACCATCTTAAATAACTCCATTGTCTAAAGCCTATTGCTGAGCAGGCAATCCATAAACTCATGCCCTCTAAATCCACATTTTCTCATGTCTTTCTTTTAAACTTGAGCTCTATGTGCCAAACATTCAACAAGTGGCCTCACACCCCAAAGAGTTTCCTCATTTGCAAGCAACTAAGTGATGAATGTCATTTAATACTTTTCGCCTTTTCCAAACTCCCAGCTCCAAGTGCATTACCAATAAGACTTCATTAATCCAAGAGGCACACCTAGGTGAGGGAGAGCGGCTCCTTATCACCTGTGGAGAGTTAGAAGTGACAAATGCTAAGAGACTTAGGTAAGGTCACCCAGAAAGTTGAGGGGGAATAAAACCTCTCTCCTGGCTCTACGCCTCCTAACACCATACACAGCTATGATGGCCACCATTCTCTCTGGCCAATGCAGGACATTTCACGCAAAAGGAACACCAAAAAATGCATCATTTTAGTGCAACTCCTGGCCCCAAATTGTTTTTAAAATTGAAGCACCATACTTCACAGGCAGCTGTAGAATATACTGTCATTAATGAGTATGCCCTGATGAAGCAGTACAGTCTAGTTGCAAGTTACAGCCCATGGGCCAGAGGCAGCACCCTCCCCCAGGAAGTTTTGTAAATAAAGTTTTACTGGGACACAGCCACACCCATCTGTATAATGTATTGTCTCTGCTTTCACACAACAGAGATTTCATGACTGACAAAGCCCAAAATATTTACAAAACAGGTTGCCAACCCCTGGTCTAGTGGTTTAGGGGACAAATTGTGGGGTTAGCCTGCCTGGGTTTAAACCGAAGCATCATTATTTAGTATCTGTGTGACACAGAGCAAATTACTGAATCTTTTCTGTGCCTCAGTTTCCTCCTCCTTAAATTAAGAGAAATAATAGTACCCACACTTCATGGAGCTGTGAGAGTTAAATGAGTTAACACACCTAAAGTGCTCAGAAGAGTGCTTTAGGGAGGTGCTACCTAGTATCTGTCATCATTATTTATTTATGTTTTAACACTATAACAAAATTAAAATATATCCATAATGGTATGAAAATAAGAAGAGAGGTTACCTTCCTGCACACTGGGTCCATGACTTAGGCTCTCCCTGGGACTCTCCCAATTCTAAGACTCCTCCCCACCCCCACTCTTTGGTTTGTGTGGACTTCTAGGAATGACAAGTCCATAGTAAATATCTGCTAAAAGGAATTAATTCTTCCTTGGGACCCTGCTCCTTGGAATGACAGATGATCCCTCAATAGGGGAGCAAGAAGCCCCTAAGTTTGGTTTTCCATTCTGATGTCTAGTTTCAGGGGAAGTCTTTATACTCTAACACCTGTACAAATCCACTTCTTTTCACCTAATTCATTTCTTTTCACGTTACGCAGAAATGGAATGTTTATATACAGCTTGCCAGACACAGTGATCACTTCATTCTTTCCACAGTCCCACTATTTCAATGTGTAAGGTGTTATCAAAGCATGAAAGAAACAAACATAATCTAATATTTCCCCACAGGTGAACACGGGGGCCACTACATCTCAGATACTCTTTTCAAAGCACTAGCTGATACAAAATTCTGGAATCTGCCACGCTGATTCTTTTAGAATAATCTATTTTAAAGGCAGAGTAATCATACACCATTTTTAATGACAGCACTTTAGCAGCAACACACGAACCTGACTATGCCTCCTTTAAGTGGTGGCATGACCGTAATTCTTAGGATGGGGTCACCTCTTAGGCTAACAGTGAGGAAAAGTCACTTAGCCCCAGTCCCACATGGTCCAGAAAGGTTTCCTGCTAAGGCACTCAGATGTGGCAGAGTTCCTGCCCAGGCCTGTCAGCACTGGGTGAGCAGGAGCCTCACAGGTCTGCATGGGCATGCATGAGAAGAGACCTTGTCTAGTCATCGCTGTCATATTGAGGTTTTAAATAAATTCACAAACGATAGAGTCACATTATACAAGGAGTACAGAAAAAATACAACATGACTATAAAGCTCATATTAACGCAATTAATTAATTACCAAAACTTCTGCTTCCCCAACACAGGGCCGGCCAGCCTCTTCTTGAATATGTCCATGAGAGAATCACTAAAGCCCAATTCTAGACAAAAATCATAGAGCTAAGACGAATCTGGGGATGGTGTGTCTTTTTCCTTTATTTTACGATGAGGAAACAGACTAGGAAGGGCTAAATGATTCCTTTGCCTACATTAAGGGTCCTTCTTTATTTCAAGTAATTAAATTTTAAGCAAAAATAAATTTATTTAAAGGAAATGGAGTAGCTCTCATTATCAAAAGAACAATCAGAGTTCAACAGAGACAAAAACCACACCAACTGTACAGATGGGAGAAGCAGGAACTAAAGAGGAGTCCCTTCTGGCTGCCCTGTGCAATGAATTGACTCCACTCACTTTTCGCCTTAGCATGACTTCTCTTCAAGATCCAAAACCTAAGGGACACAAGTCCCCTGTCCTGGGCCTGGCACCCAATAAAAAGGCCAGGTACGGTGGCTCATGCCTGTAATCCTAGCACTTTGGGAGGCGGAGGCAGGAGGATCACTTGAGGCCAGGAGTTCAAGACCAGCCAGAGCAAGGGCGAGACCTGTCTCCACTAAAAATAGAAAAATTAGTCTGGTGTGGTGGCACACACCTGTAGTCTCGGCTACTCAGGAGGCTGAAGCAGGAGGATCGCTTAAGCCCAGGAGTGCGAGGTCACAGTGAGCTATGATGATGCCACTGTACTCTACCCAGGGCTACAGAGTGAGACCTGTCTCCAAAAAAAAAAAAAGAAGTTGAGAAATTGAACCTCCTTCCTCACTTTCCTCACCTTAAAAAATTAATTAAAAAATTTTTTTAAAAAAAGACCACATAAAATTACTTAAAAGAAGACACAAGAGAGAGCTATGGCTTAGAGACAATGAGCACTGGCTCCCGGGGTAGAGAGGCTGGCTTTGAATTTCCACTAGACCACTCACTACCAGCCATGTGACCTTGGGCAGGTGACTGTAGCCTCCTATGGCTCAGTCTCTTCATCTATAAAAACATGGAGACAAGAATATCACCTTCTGAGATAACATATGTGAAATACTCAGCCACACCTGGCACGTGAAGGAGTCCAACAAATGCATGTCCTTGGACAAGTCTAATAGTAACAGCTAATCGCCAGCTAAATGGCAGAGTTAGAACAAGAAATAAGTGTCACTTGTTTTTTACTGTAAGTCAATAGCTGCAGTTCCTCACCAACCTACGTCATTTCAACTTGCCCATGTTTCCTGGCCTTATGTCTTCATCCTCTCAAGCCGAGGAGGCAAAAATGACACTTCCTTTTTCCTCTCCTTTTGTCACATTAGTATTTTCATCAAATGAAAAAAAACAGCACATTTTCTTTCCTTCTCTCAGTTATGAAATAGTCTCCCACTTTGCACAAATGTGGTTGTGCACAGCAGGGGGCTTGGTTTAGATTTAATGCCATTAAATAATCAGAGAGACCATCTTCATTAAATTCAGTGATAAGAAATAAGGAGAGAAGCAGAATAGAAGACTTGGAGTGATTAAATGAAGAAAGCCAGGTGTGGACATTATTTATGGCAGTGCTTTTCAAACTAAGGGCTACAACCTATTGGTGGGTGGTGGTTAAAACAATTCAATAGAGTTTAATGAGCATATTAATAAAATAAAATAAACTGAGGTAGAAAAGAAAAGAAAGTCAGGACATTGCAAATAGAAAATGTAAGCATTGTTTCATGAAATGTGCTTGAGTGATATCAGTATATATATGGTACTTGCCTGCAAGTGTGTGTGTGTGTGTGTGTGTGTGTGTGTGCGCGTGTGTGCACTTCTCAGTATCAATATGAAGTGTACTGTTCACTCTGGGTTCAGGTTTTGAAGGTTTGATAAATACTGGCCTGTGGCACCATAGACTCCTGTAAGCACAATCCACTGTGAGGCTGTGGATGAGGTTGAGGTAGTGTGATAAGATGGCAAGAACATGAGCTTTAGAATCAAGACAAACTTCAGCAGAAATCCGATTATAGCTTTGCCATTTTGTGAGTTTATGGGGTATTAGGTTACTTTAAATCTCCAGGCTGCAGTTTCCTCACTTCTAAGTTGGATACAATATGTAACCTAGTGTAAGAAACACAAATAACCTCTCAGGTGCCAAGCCACTGTAGATACTATTAATAATATAAAAGTAGCCATTATAATTATCCTCATACTTACAAAATATAGCTCTGAAAGTGATCTATAGGGATAAAAAAAAAGAGACCTACAGAGATGCACGTACACTTGTTAGTTAGAAAGAGGGCCTAGCCCAGAAGTCTGATCTCCTGATCTCAGCCTCGTTCACAACATACCATCGTCAGGATGTGGCTTAAGTCAGTGCAAGGGGAAGTTTAAATCCATGGAAACTATAGCCTATCTAAGAATTAGAAGAGAATTTCCATTCTATGTGGTGATACAGTGAAACCTGATATAAAGGAAGATGGGCTTTGAACCCAGACCAATCTAAATTCACTTGCCACTTCCCCCACTCATCAACTACCAAATCTCTGGTTTTTCTTACCTGTAAAATGGGTATAATATAGACGCTGTAGGGCAGTTGTGAGGATTAAACAAGATAACATGTAAAAAGCGTAGCACTCTCCTAGACATGCGGAACTTCATTCGCAGGTGATGCTAATGCCAGGCTCAAAAGCTCTCAATATGCACCCACCCACTTCCTTCATCAGGGGACAATGTAGCATCCAATCGCACAGAGCACTGGGCTCTGAAGATGCACTGCCCCAGTTTGAATTCTGGCTCCATCACTCTCAAGCATGGATGATCTGGGGAAAGGCTTCTCTGTGCCTCACTTTCCTCGCCTGTAAAATAAGGGATCATAATACATACTTCACTGGAGGTTGCCGTAAGGATTAAACAAGGCAATACACACGAGGTGCTTAGAAAAGTGTTGGTAACAGTCAGTGTTAGCGTCATTAATCGTGCATCCCTAGAGATTTGATGATCAGGAGGCCTTTTCACTCGCAGACCTTCTTGTCATAGCCTGGGCACGAAACTACTTAGGCATTGAAACCATTTCTAGGATTTCTAATGTAGGCATCCCACTGTCTGCTCACAATCTTTTAATTTCTCCTTAGGAACAGCTTGTTAGAATATGAGGCCCTAGCCTCAACCTGCTGGACCAGAACCTGCATTTTTCTAAGATCCCAAGTTGATTCATACATACACTACAGTCGGAGAAGCACTTGTAGCTAGTCCTCTACTCAGCTACTCCCACCACTATGCTTATTGCCCCCCACACCGTCAGGTCATTCTCCATCAGCCCTAACCTACATTCATGCCACTGAAACCCAGCTGAAATCATTCCTCCATGGTTAATACCCTCAGCCCTCGTGTTCCTTGTCCTTTTATTATGCGCACAGAATAAAACTTCAACCCTGGATGAACCCACTATCACCGCCTATTCCATGCTTGCAGTGGTAGCTGCCAAGCACAGCTGGAGAAATGATCTAACCCAGCAAGCTGATTCTACTTCCTCCATCTGGGAAGATGACTTTTGCCTCCTACTTCCCAAGAAAACAGAAATTATCAGAATGGTATCACTTACCATCCCACTCCAAACCTCCACAACTGCCTGCACCTACAGCTGCATCCATCCTCCATTCCTTCCTCTCCTTCTGAAGTACTGGAGATAAACGCCCATCCCTTCACCTGGGATATGGATTACATCCCACTCACCTTTGCAGGAACTTTCAGCAATCAACTATGCCTTCTCTTCCATATCTAAATGTCCAAGCACACAGCTATTTAAATCTAGAGCTATATCCCTGGATCCTACATACCTCTTACAGCTCTCTTCTAACTCCCTCCTCCTTTGAGCTCAACTCCTCAAAAACTCAATCTGGGCCGGGCGCAGTGGCTCACGCCTGTAATCCTAGCTCTCTGGGAGGCCGAGGAAGGCGGATTGTTTGAGCTCAGGAGTTCGAAGCAAGAGCGAGACCCCGTCTCTACTAAAATTAGAAAGAAATTAATTGGACAACTAAAAATATATAGAAAAAAAAATTAGCCAGGCATGGTGGCGCATGCCTGTAGTCCCAGCTACTCGGGAGGCTGAGGCAGGAGGATCGCTTGAGCCCAGGAGTTTGAGGTTGCTGTGAGCTAGGATGACACCACGGCACTCTAGCCCAGGCAACACAGTGAGACTCTGTCTCAAAAAAAAAAAAAAAACCTGAATCTGTACTCATGGTCTCCATTTTCCTGCCTCAAATTCACTCCTCTAGTATTCAAAATTGGCATCTGTTCCCACAACTCCACTAAATTGCTCCTTCTGAGGTACCAATCACCTCTTGGTTACTAAATCCACTGTATACTTCTCAGCATTTTCTAACTAGATTTCTCCTTTGCACTGGGAAGAGTCTTTCATGCTTGAAGTTCTCTTTTCCATAGGTTTTCCAACTGCCTCTCTGGTCATTTTTACTTACATGCCCATTCTGAGCTCCCTGCTACAATTCATTCTCTTCCATGACTTCGATCAATCCAAGATGATTCCCAAGTTCACACACAGCCCAGACCTCTCTTGGATCATCAGATTTATTGATCTAACTTTGCTGGTATGTCTCTCCAACCCTTAAACTCAGCATGTCAACTACTAAACTGATGATCTTTCTCCCAGAATCTTCCCCTCCTCCAAGAGATTCAGCTCAGTAAGGAGCACAGCCATCCACAGGTTCTTAAGCCAAATATAAACATTGTCACCTTCACTTTCTATCTCAGTCATTTTCCAAGTTCAGTGCAGTCTACCTCAGTAAGTACTTCTCTCATCCATTCACTTCTCTCCATTGCCATGATATGCTATTCCAAGCCACCATCATCTTGTTCCTGGACCACCTGCAATAGCCTCCTAACAGACTCACTCTTGTCCCCTCATATCAAATGCCCTCTAGATCTTAAAGTGATCTTTTTATTTTGCTTATGTGCATTTTGTTTTGTTTTGTTTCTTGGAGACAGGATCTTGCTCTGTTGTCCAGGCTAAAGTACAGTGGTGTCATCCTAGCTCACTGTAACGTCAAACTTCTGGGCTCAAGCAATCCTCCTGTCTCAGCCTCCTGAGTAGCTGAGACTAAAGGCATGTGCCACCACACCTGGCTAATTTTTGTTTTTGTTTTATTTTGTTTTTGTAGAGAGAAGGTCTTGCTACGTTGCTCAGGCTGGTCTTGAACTCCCAGCTTCAAGCAATCCTCCTGCCTTTACCTCCCAAAATGCTAGGATTACAAGGTGGGAGCCACCATACCCAGCCTTAAAGCGATCTTGTACAATGTGAACACTATCACATCCTTTCTCTGCTTAAAGCTCTTCAGTGGATCAGTACCACTACACTGGCCCCTGCCTCTACCTTCAGCCTCACTTCAATCCAGCCACAGTGACCCTTTGTTGGTCTCCCAAGGGGAGAGCCCCACCCTCTGCCTTAAGTGTTCTCTCATCCCCTCCAAGTTTTACCTTCACCTGGCTCACATCTACTCATCCCTCAGGTCTCAGCCCAAAGGACTTCCCTAAAATAGTCCAGACTACACTAAGTCTCCCTTTCATATACTCACACAGTATTTGAACATTTTCTTATGCATACCCATCACAATTTTAATTATCAGTGGGGTTATGTATTTAATATATACCAGCACCACTAGACTGTAAGGTGCCTGGGAGTAGGGACCATATCTGTCCTATTTAAAGCTTTATTTCCCAGTGCCCAGTACAGTGCCTGGCACAAAGCAGGTGCTCAAATATCGAATGAATGAATGCAACAAGTTTACAGCTCTTCCTCACTCCATTTTCAGCTATGAAAATTCAGGGTTTTAGAAGGCAAAAAGTTGCTGTAATCTGTGAACCTGATTAGAAAATTTTCTGTTCTGCCTGCTTCCTCCTACTGCCTACCATGTAATTGACACATCCTTCGTATTTAATAGTCATATCCCATAAGGAAAGTACCTGAAAACCTGTTGTCTGCAGCTTACCCACTTAAAACAGATCTACTAGCTAATTCCCCACTTGCCTGCCAAAATGAAGAGAAATAGAACAAGAAAGGCATAGAGTGTCAAAGCACTGACATCCCTGCCTTTTGCCTACTATGTTCAAAGAACTTCTTCATTCACTCATTCATTACGGAAAGACAGAGTTCCAGCTCTAGTATCCTGCCTGCAGCTCTCACAGTCTGAAAATGTCATTTCTGGCAATGGATGTCAGCTTTCTTTATCTTGATTTTGCCCTTGATTGTGCCAACAGGGCAAAAGAGTTAAAGCCACAAAACTAAATAATTTACAAAGAATGAACGATATAGTTTGGATGTTTTTCCCCTCCAAATCTCATGTTGAAATTTGATCCCCAGTGTTGGAGGTGGGGCCTAATGGGAGGTGTTTGGTTCATGAGGGTGGATCCCTCCCTCATGAAGCTTGGTGCCATTCTCTTAGGAGTGAGTTCTTACTCTATTAGTTCCCCTGAGAACCGGTTGTTAAAAAGAGCCTGGGACCTCCCTCCCCTCACTCCCTTGCTTTCTTCCTCTCACCATGTGATGACTGCTCCCTTTTGACCTTCTGCCACAAGTAGAAACTCCCTGAAGCCCTTGTCAGAAGCATTCGCTGGCACCATGCTTCCTGTACAGCCCACAGAACCCTGAGCAAAATAAACCTCTTTTCTTTGTAAATTACCCAGCCTCGGGTGTTTCTTTATAACAATGCAAACAGACTAAGAGAGTGGGTCAGGGTACTGAGGAGGCAGACTTTGTGTGAAATAGAGAAATTAGTATATATTATTTTGGTGACAATTAATGAACTATTTAAACATAAGGCAACCTATCTTTTAAAGCCAGGGTACAATGAAAGTGCATGCTAAAGGGAAGAAAGCTATTTTTAAAATAGAATATTTGTTTTTCTTTCTCGAAGCTTCAGGTAAATGAGATCGGCTATGTGGAAAAGTGTTTTGCTCAGAGAACACAGAAACATCATTCATTTACTAAAAGAATTCCAACAGAGCACTTTGCCAAATGGCTCAAAGCTTCAAGATAAACTGAAAGTTCAGGCAGACATTTATAAGCCAGACCCAGATTTCATACAATGGGAGGAAGTGAAAAGTTCATGGGTTTGGGCATAAACACTGCTGATGCTACCCCCTTTAATGTAGAAATTAGCAACCTAGGCTCTCTGCACAGCTGTGTCTCCTCCTCCTCCCTGCCTGGGCAACAACCAGCAAACTGTAAGTGACCCCTCTCTATCTTTATTGCCACCAACCCCTTCCAAGCCTTCTCCTTCTCCTTCGCCTTCCCAGAAACAGGTGAGGTGCCCCAGTCTGGCATCAATTACTTCCTAGTGTGGGGCAGGGGATACTCCACCTATTTCTAAAACTCACCATCTCCCTTCCATGGCAGCAAACAATGAGTGGGTCCTTCACCCATGGCCCCCACTCCCTTAGAACAAGCATATACCAGCAGTAGCCCAGCTCCAGAACTGAGAGGATCCCTTCTGCCTTCTCTGAGTGTGCTGGCATGGTGACAAAGAACTGCGTGGCGAGCAATGGGACCAGCCAAGCCTGGAGGGCCCAAGTTCCCACTCTCTCAGAAGCTGTCATAAGCCCCTGAAGCCCTGGTTCAAACTCACCTCTACGTGGCCCCTCAAGAGTGGGAAGGAGAGGAAATGAGGCCCCTTGTAGAGCCAGGCAGAAAGCAGAGAGCAAAATCAGAGTAATCTTAGACAAAAGTGGGGGAGGAGGCAGGGTTACACCGGAGCATGTGTCTTTGTGATTCTCTTGTTAAAATGAATTTCAATTAGGTTAGCATTCTTTATTTCTGAAAAATATGATTCCCTTTTAAATCCATTTATTCTAATCTATTCTCTTTTTTGTAGCATTTATCACAGTTGTCATTAAATATTTAAGCAATTATTCCTTTCATTCATTCATTTGACAAATAATTGTTGAGTGCCTACCTTGAGCTAGATACTAAGGATAAAAAGACATAAAGCTCTGCCTTCAAACAGCTTATATTCTACTGAAAGGAGATTACACACAACAAAATAAGTAAAACATTGGTATACCAACGGTAATAAGCACTATGGAGAAAAATATAATGTGGAAATGGAACAGAAAATGCTTGCTCCATGGGGATTGTGGAGGAGGATAGTGGGGAGGTGGGTGGCATGTTTAAATAGTTTGGTGAGACTTCATTATGATGCAATATTGAAGAATGAGCCATGGGTATCTCAGATAAGAGCAGTCCAGGCAGGGCACCGTGGCTCACACCTGTAATCCGAGCATTCTGGGAGGCCAAGGCAGGAGGAACACTTGAGGTCATGAATTTTAGACCAGCGTGAACAAGACCGAGACCCTGTCTCTACCAAAAATAGAAAAAATCAGCCAGGTGTGGTGGCATGTGGCTGTAGTCCCAGCTACTCGGTAGGCTGAGGCAGGAGGATCACATGAGCCCAAAAGTTTGAGGCTACAGTGAGCTATGAAGCCACTATACCCAGGGCAACAGAGGGAGACTCAGTTTCAAAAAAAAAAAAAAAGGCAGTCCAAGCAGAGGGTCGGCAAAATACAAAGACCCTGGGGCAAGAACATGCCTGGGGCAACTGAAGAATAAAGAAGAGCTCACAGTGCCTTGAAAAGAGAGTAAGCACTGGTAAGGTCAGAGAGGTGATAAGGTGGAGGCAAGGGTAGGGAGCCACAGGGTTTATGAGGCCTTATAGGCTACTGTCCATGCTTTGTTAAAACTTATGATGGTTCTGAAGGCCAATGCTCTGACACTGCCATGTTGAGAACAGACTGAAAAGTGAGTGAGAGGAGGAGAGTGGAAGCAGGGAACCCAGCCAGGGGACAACTGCAATGATTTGCAAGAGAAGATGATGGTTAAGCCATGGTGGTCAGTAGGAGTGGTGAGAAGTTGTCAGACTCTGGATATACTTTGACGATCATGTCCAACCAGTTTTGTTGATGGAGTGAATTTGTAACATAAGAGAGGATTAATTACTTTGCTAAAGGTGACAGTTTGGTTTATACTCAGGGAATAATTAGATAACAATTCAAGATGGCACATGATCAAGTGACTACTGGATTAGTCTAGGTAATAGGTCACCTAATAAAGTAAGAATATCTTTATGGAAGAAGTGCAACTTGAAAGCAACAAACTGGCTCCAAGATTTTCCAAGTGTTCTTTTGAAGATTACCAAATTAAGTGTATGTTTGTTCTCAGAAGGAAAAATGATCTTTTGAAGTGAGTTGTGCTTTCCTGCCCAACTACCACTCTTGTGCTTTAGTAATTTTAAATGTACATCTTAAATATAATACCTGTAATATGAAACCAGAAATTCTATTTAAATTCTAAAAGGCAACTTTGGGACGAGGGTGGGTGGGCATGTCCTTTTGCCTTTTCTCAGTTCCCCTAGAACTGTGCTGTCTCATAGAACTTTCTGGAAATGTCCTGTATCTGCACATTCAAATACAGGAGCCACTAGCCACATGCAGCTACTAAGCACTTGAAATGTGACTAGTATGACTAACTAAATTTTTATTTACTTTAAATCGGTATCACTACTTGTGGCTTGTGGCTACCATTCTGGACCACACAGCTCTAGGAAAAAAAAAATTACTACATAGCAAAACATTCATAAACCATACATTACACTTTTTCTCTTAAAATTGAATTATAAAATAAGGATAAGTGCAAAATTGACTTGTAAAATCTAAAAGCGCACATTTTTATTTTGTCCTAGAGTTACCACCCAATTCTCCTATTCCTGCATATATTCTTTGAAAAGAAACAGTAGATGGCTTGGTCTTAACTGTTTCTAAACATATCTTCTTAGTTTTTGCATGTAACTCTAATATCTTACGGGCTGTCATTCTATCAATGTTGTTCAAAATGTAATTTCTTTCCCTAATGAGTATTCAATGCTAACATTGTAAACGTCACATAAAATTAAAGACAGAAGAGTCTTATTATAATTGAACTACCCTCCTGCTCTAAGTTCAAAGCGCTTTCTGACATCAATTATCTCATTTTTCCTCCCAAGATCACTGTAAATGAAAGCGTTGGTATTAGTATCACCATTTTTAAGGAAATCAAGGCAGAGAAAGATTAATGACAATCCATTTCACAGTGTAAATCTATAGCTTAGAAAAGAGAAGGAATTAGGAAGGTATAAAAAGGAAAATTAGTTGAAAATTTAAAAAAAATAAGAAAACTACATGTAAATCCTTGGTTGTCAAATTCAAACAGGCTAAGAGCCAGGTCTCAAAAATGCTGACTGATAAATATAGTTGGTAGCACTGTCTGTCCTTTGGGTCCTGTATCTCAGACCTTCCACGAGTCCTAACAATGCCCCTGAGGTCTGGTAAGCTGCTGGCAACAGAACCGGAAGGTGAAGAGGATAACGAGGCTAGGCTGGGCTCAATTAGGGAGGTGATGTCGAGGGTTCATTTATTCATCAGCAAACCCTACAGGATTCAAATGACAGGACAACATTTGTGAATAATCTCCAAACCCGACAGCTGGAGAATGAGCTTTCATTAATCTTGCCTTTGAAACATTCAGGCTAACCCTAGTTATATCACTGAATTGCATGACCCAGGAGATTAATAGGGCAATTCAGTAAGTTTAGAGCTTATCTTTGAAGTCATCAATTAAATTCCTTTTTTATTTTGAGAATGAGGAACATGAGTCCCACAAACATGGTGACATTTGCAAAAGAACACAATTTTATTCATTTTACAAGCAAGTAAACAAACCTGGGTTCCTATGTGTTGCATAAGCAGTTAAAAGGAGCTGACTATCCTTGTTTTTCACTGTAATATGTTCCTAGAAACTACAGGATTACAAAATCATCAGTGTCATATATATATAAAATTTTCCCCATGGGGGATATTAAAATTAGTGACTGCATCCTTGAATAACATTATTAAATCAGAGCTGACACATAACAATGTTATAAAAGCATACATAAAACAAATATAAACTTAAAATAATTTAAAATTATATGTGTTAGTTCCTGCAAAATAAGCATAAATATACCAAATGCATTTATATGTGTGGACAAAAGTACTATACAGTATGTAGGAAAAGCATAAAACCAAAACTATATCATAAATCTAAACCAAAATGAATATGTTAGCTGTTTAGTAATTAAAAATATGTTTTTGCTTCTTGGAATTCAGAAAGGCTTCTTAATGATGACTTGGTTAGTCTGCTCTTCTAAATGAGTCTGGGCAAGTCTGAACCGACGGTTCCTCTTAATGAGCAAGAGACACTCAAACTTATTCCCCTACTTTAGCAATAATTCAAAATATAAAACAGACAATTCCCAACTTACGATGTTTCTACTTAATTTTTTCAACTTTACAATGGTGCAAAAAGTGATACTCATTCAGTATAAACCTTACTTTGAGTACCCAAATAACAATTCTGTTTTCCCTTTTAGTATTCAATAAAGTACATGAGATATAATAAAATAGGCTTTGTGTTAGATGGTTTTGCCCAATTGTGGGCCAATGTATGTGTTCTGAGCACGTTTAAGGTAGGCAAGGAAAAGCTTTGATGTTTGATAGGTTAGGCATATTAAACGCGTTTTTAACTTAAAATATTTTCAACTTAAGATGGCTTTATTGGCTATAACTCCATCATTAGACAAGGAGCATCTATACATAGGCAGGGGCTTTATCCATGTTTTGTGATGACAACGAAGGTGCTAGCGATGATTGGTTTTTAAAATGCTAGAATAAGGCAGACTTCACTCTGCTATAGGTTACCTGTCCAAAGAAGGCTGCTGGCTGTGTTATGATCGTTTTGATGGCCACTATTAGAGAACTTCACATTTCCTTCATAAGTGATTTGTTTTAGTTCCTCAAGTTATAAATTATAAAAAGAGCTTCAGGATATGAATTCCAAAAATTCCCAGTCCTAATCCTGAACATTTTTTTTTTTTTTTTTTTTTGCCATTACCATTAAGCACAGCTGGGGTGGGGGTGTGGGAGGAAATATAATCTATTTATTTCTAATCTATAAAGCGTTTTAGAATAAAAGGTAATGAGTCAAAATTTTCCATCATTATGCTTAAAACATCCTTCTGATTCTGACTGGGAATTCTTCCAAAGACACTCAGGAAGGGAAAGCATCCAGGAAGACATGTGTTGGTCTAAAGCAGAGACTATAAAGCAATCAGAACGGGCACAGAGAGAACCAGGCACTGGGTGTGGACTCTGCCTTACAGTCTTTATTTCCTTTCCCCGAAAATGCCAAGTGGGTGTACCGCAGATTGTGCTAGGTTAGCATGATTTACATGGAGATTTTAAGGTAAAGATAGAGAGAACTAAAGACAGAGAGGAACTGAAGCTAAGCACAGAAATGGAAGCTGCACAGATGCACCACCTGGATTCTACAAGTCAGACAATTCCTACAGACGTAATTGTAGGTGGATGGCACAGTCCTTCCTCAAGATTTTCAGTTATGAAAATCTTTCAGTTACTGAAAATCTGGCCTGGACCTGCTCCACCGTTTACCTGCTGTATGATTTGGGGCAAGTTACCTGATACTCTACACCTCACACTCACAGCTGTAAGTGCACACAAGACAGTATCTACCACGTTTGAGAGTCATGAAAATTACAAGAGAGGATATGTGTAAAAGCTTTCTAGCATAGGGCCTGAGCTAACAGTAACGGCTCAATAAATATTAGTTGTCTAATGATAATTACAGTAATAGTCATAGTTCAAACAGTAATAATAGCCCTCTGAAAGGCCAAGCTAAGTATTTTTTTAATTCCCTTAACATACCAATAAATCAACTAAATTGGAAATAAAATTCCCTCCAGGAATAATTTGGTTTACATGTTCTATAGTGATTACATGAAGGACCCACACAGAACAGGTTCCACCCAAACTATTCCTCCACATTTATTAGTGTTATTTTCAAATCTAATAAGTTAAACAGAACTTTCATTTTCCACTAATTAGAAGTCAGTTTGTTATACTTTCTGAATGTTCAAGGCCTGGGTTGATATCTGGTTCCAATGCCTCTACTATTTTTACAACCAATTTGCAACCATTTGCGACATTGCCAATTTGCAACCATTCCCAGGAACCTGCTTTGCACCCACTCACCAAACACACAACCATCTGCAACAGAAGTAGGCCATTCGGGTCTTCTATCAGCCTCCCCAGTCAAAGGGACCATGAGTGTTGAGGGGCTTCTCTAATGTAAGGGCTGTATTCTCACCTGGGCAGGTTTACATCTACATTCTGAAAGCCCAACACTAAGACATCCGGAATCCTTAGAAGACATACTTGGAACAACTGTCACGGCAGCTATGCAGCCCCTGCTATCTGTATTATACCTGCAAAACCAAGGGGCTCTGGCCTTTTTCTAACCACAAACGTTGGCCTTGCACTCTAGATCACTGATGTAGATATCAAAAGGTATCTTTCAGAATGCCTTCTCTCTACACCCCAGGTCATAATAGCTCTTCCTTATCTGAAACTCCTGTGAGAGGGGAAGATATAAAGGAGGATGTTTTTGAAATCTGCTGTAAGCCAGGAGTGGCAAGGCCCTTTCCTTACCACATTTAACCCTGTGAGGAAGGTACCACTATCCTCACGTTACAGACAAAGAAACCAAGACTCAGAGAGTTTCAATTTAACTTGCCCCAATGATACTGATGGAAGTTATAATACAAACCCATGACTCTCAGCTTCAAAAGCAATGTTCCCTACAGCATCCCATGAGGTGAGCCTCTCACTGCTAATGCTTCTCATCAATGCCCCAAACCAGCTACTGAGGACCGTCGTATCCTTAGTTACCTTATTTACTCATAAAAGAATTTTCATGTTGAGCTATAATTTATATGCCCTTTGAAGGGCTTGTTCATGTCACACTTCATGTAGCACAGTGTCTGGTATAAAGAAGACAATTATCTGATCTAAATCTTCCCTTCTCATAACCAGAATACAGCCAGCCTGTGTCCTCTGCATGTGATTATCACATAAGCAGGACCTGCTAACATCAAGCTTTGGAAAGCGAACCTCCTTCTACTTACTAACTAGCTAGTGGGTAATTAAAACCTGCACTGGTAAGCACTTCACATGAAGAAAAGGATTAACTCATATCAAGAACACTCCTGACACTCCTATGTGGAAGACTTTTAGGGAAGGAAAGAAGTACACAATATTTTAATATACTTGCTGATTTCTCTATTTATGAGTTTTTACGACTGAAGATGTTCCTTTGTCACTGGTCATCAAAGAGGCTTATAATGGTTGTGAATTCTGAACACAAACAAATGAATGATCCCTAGTTGATAACTCTTGGTGGAAGAGGTTCTAGACATGAACATCATTGGGTCTCACCAGAGGAAGTACAAAGTTCCACCCTTATCAGAAAAATATAATTACCTTGTTCATCAATTTTGAAACAATTCTTTATCCAGTTGTTCCTCTTTTGCAGTAACCCAGTATTCAGAGACATGGCTCCTTTTCTGATTGCTTAGAAAATGTAATTTTTTCTCCTTTAATATTCTTAAATCATTCAAATTTACATTAAATGGCATCAATATTAAATGATATTCCAGGAAAAGATGAAAGCATCTCCTCTCACTACACACACACATACACACACACACAGAGCTATTTGAATAAAAGAAGATAAACCTAAATTTATTTCAAATTTGTGTATATGTTTTGCCTAATTTTACATGTCTAAAATTAAGATTTCGCATTTCCTGGATTCTCCAGGAAAACTAAGCTGAGTGAAGGAAGGCCTAAGGGTGCATTAGTGGAAAGGAGATGATGTCCCAGGGAAGAAAATATACTAGAGCTAATCCAGACAGCACCATCCTTTACCCAGATAACAGCACTCTCTAAGCAGCCCTGTGAATACTGTGCTGTTCACTTGAATGAAACCCCCAAGTGTGTCAAAAAATGGCCTCTTCACAGGTACTGTGATGGCAGGTGGCTTTGATAACCAGTGGCAAAAGTGCACATAAAGCCACCCTTTGGTTGGCAGCTACAGCTGCAAATGTGATCGCTTTCCCTCTGCCTCTTTAGACCCACTATCCACCCTAGCCCATGCTCCAGGTGCCCCCATTCCTGTTGACTGCTTGTTTTCCAAGGTCTATTGCTGCCATTTACCAAAACCATCAAGATTTTCACTCGGACCACCTGCTTGAAGACACCCTCTTGATATGGGACTTGGGCCACAATTAGCCCATCAACCTTAAAGGTACCGGGACCACACACCAGCACTTCGCCTTGTATCATGGTTTAACCAAGAGGCACTTATTTTTATGGAGATGTGAAAGTAAGTTTTTTGGAAACAGAAGTTTGAATCACTGAGCTAGAAAGAACTTTAAGAACACTTAACTCTTTGTAAGACTTAATTGTAAATAAGCCTGGAAACCCTTTTCTAGACTGTTGGCCCCCTGAGGGCAGGACATTGTCTTAATCATCTTCATCTTGGCATCCCCCCATCCCGGCCTCCCCAAAAGACAACATCCTCGATGAAGCCTCTCACCAACCTCTCTCATCAGCTAGGTTGCACACAAACATTCTTAATCAGCTGGAGATAAGAGAGATGGCTCACACTACATAGCCCCACGTGTTGGAGAAGACACTGGACTGGCAATCAGAAGTCGAGCTCTCATCCCAACTCTGCCATTAACTAGCCATTCCACGTTGGGTGAGCCACCTGTCCTCTCTGAGCTCCTGTCCTCATCTCTGCACAGAGGGAACAAGATCATCTAAGGGCTCCTGGGGCTCCATCGTTCTACACTTTTAGGATAAGGAAGGACTTCTTGAGAGGGAAGGCTGTCAACACAAAAAACAGACTAAGTTACCACGAGTTAGTGAAACCACCTTAACATTAATATATGATATCTACTAATTTTCCCACTATGGTCTTACTTCGGATGAAGTTCTCTTTCAGCTACAGAATTCTGTGACTCGGTAAGGACTTTTGAAACAGTATGATAATTCTACTATTAAATTTAAGTGTGTTATTTAAAATGTTGTGGCTTATAAAATTATAAACTAGATAGTCTTTTTTTTAAAAAAAGAGAAAAAGAATAATTTTAAAATTTCCTGGAAAGAAATGGGGTGAGCCCTTCAGGCAGTGCTGTCAAAATGAACCTGTTCGGCTTTCTCACAGGGAGTCCGCACGTCCTAAAGGGGATGAATTTCAAACATGGAAAAGCTTGAGTATTATCCCACAGTTGAGAAATAACCGTAGTGCAAGAAAGATTGGAAGGAGGGCAAGGTACACAATTCATATGTAAAATCTGTGATATATAAAAGTTACAGGGACACCCGTGATCCTGCATCCATCCAGGTGGACAAGTCAATAGAACAGCATGAACAACAGGCTTCATTTCTGCCTGGAAATTACCCTTCCACTTGCTTATATCTTACCTTGAGAGGAAGATGAATGCAATTTTCTTGTCTCTGCCAACCTCTGCACAAAAGTATCATTTATAACAGCAACTTTAGGGTATCATTTATAACAGCAACTTTAGAGTAATGCTAAGAAGGATGACTTGCAATGCCTAGGCAAGTTACTGATTCAAAAGTCAGTAACACCATATGAATAATCATTAAAGATCAAGTGAGGTGCCTGTAATCCTAGCACTTTGGGAGGCCAAGGCAGAAGGATTGCTTGAGGCCACAAGTTTGAGACCAGCCTAAGCAACATAGCAAGACCCATCTCTACAAAAGATACAAAAATTAGCCAGGTGTGGTGGCACGTGCCTGTAGTCCCAGCTACTCAGGAGGCTGAGGCAAGAGGATCCCTTGAGCCCAGGAGTTTGAGGTTGCTGTGAGCTAGGCTGACGCCACACACTCTAACCCAGGCAAGAGAGCAAGACCCTGTCTCAAAAAAAAAATCATTAAAGAGGGTTCCCAAACAAATACTTACACTTATGTATAAACAAAAAGATATTTAACAATTAATGTTATTTTTCAAATTTTGTAACAAAAAGAAATAAATGAAAACAAAACTGCCAACTCCCTCACATTATCTCCTTTTCTACCAGAAGATGTATTGTTCATTTTAATAATCTTATTCAGGGAGATATTGATCAAGGAATGGCCACAATGAGGGTCAACTAAAAATAGTTTCCTTTAACTTGGATTTTTTTTTTTTTTAATTTAAAAAGGCCTTATGCAGCCCAAAGAAGCCAATTAGCCTGGAACAAGAAGGTTCTACATTTTCAGTGGCACTAACCATTTATCACAGAGGATGCCTTTGTTCTTGATATATGAAAATTCTTACTCTGTCATTCAACCAACGTTGACTAATGATTTCACAGTGGTCACTTGTTTCTGTATCCTGTACATCCTTCCAGGTGAATTCTTCACCGCATCCCCATCCCGACAATGCACGTCCTTAAGGAAATGAGCTTGGGGACAGCGATGCACAGAACCATGTCCACACACTCACACTGACAGAAGCCACCTCAGCAAGCTCCCGGCCCCACCAAAGTTTTAATTTTCTTTTGTGTGTGTGTGCCGTGCTGGTAAATTTAGACAAAATAATTGAAAGAGATAAAAGGGGGAAATAATGAAGGGACGATATTTTTTCAAGTGACAAGATGCCCTGTGAAATGTAATTAGATACACCTTATCATACATAGTCTAAGAGCTACCATTAATAGGAATATATTTTATGGTTAAAGTAAACATTCCTTGACACATTTCTCCTAAATTATTTTTCTCTGCTAAGGCAAAGGAAAAAAAATTCTGTAAACAGTAAGATACTTCCAAATAGGTAGTGCTCATTTGCTGGAATAATTTATCTTCTCACAAAAACCCCCCAAACAGTAAATTTTTATGCATAAATATTTCTTTTTAGTAAAATTAGATATGTAACTCTCCTTTACTGAGACCCTTCATTTCTAACTATTCCAATAAAGTCGTTTCTACCAAAACAGCAGTCCTTCCAACAACTCATAGTGGCTCTGTCCATTAGACTGGCTTGAGGAGAGAGACCATGACTTATTTATCTGTATAAACCTGGCATTTGGCACAATGGCTGCCACAAAGCAGTCATTAGACCAACCTGAATCACAAGGAGCTGCAGAGGTTATTTTTCTTGTTCCTAAATGGTATCTCAGTCCTTCTTTCACTTAATTCTACAGATTAAAAACAAACAAGCAAGACTTAACCAAGGGATTACCAGATTTCTGACTTTGCCTTTCACTAGTTACATGACATTGGATAAATCATTTAACCTCTCTGTGCCTCAGGTTCCTTTTCTGTAAAATATAGATTAATTATAGCACTTGTCTCCTAGTATTGTTATGAAGATTAAATGAGTTAACAGTATAGTACTTTGTGCTGGCTACTCTGTCATCTTCATAACCATCATTATCACTTCTGGGAAGATGAAGAAAATCATGGTAGGGAAGGGATCCATTTCCCAGGGAAAATAACTACCCTGCATCTTTCTCTGTAAATGCAAGTTTGTAAACACTGGATAATGACAGAGGAATGGATAGATATGTGATAAACCAAGTAAAATGTAAATGGTAGAAACTAGTTCGTGGTATGTGGGTGCCCACTGTAACATTCAACTTTTCTATATGTTTGAAAAATTTCATAAGAAAATAGCAAGATCACCAGATAAAGGGTAGAAATAAGTGAAAAAGAAAGAGAAATTAGCATGGAAGATTGGCCATACAGCTCTCCCCAAAAGTATTATTCATCAAGAACAGCAATGGCAATGATAACCATAATCTTTATAGAAACCTCACCTACTATGTTCTACCCTTTTTAAGTCTTACAACAATCCTATAAGGAATCTATGCTAAGCATCATTCCCATTTCAGAAATTCAAAAACAAGAACAAAATGAAAGAACTACTGAGGATCATACAGTCAATAAGTTATCACAGAGAACTGAGCAGAGTTCTACTGCATCCTTCTCACTACCAGAATAGTTAAATCACTCATTTAATGCCTCTCTCCATGAAGGAATCCACTCTCTTGTTCATCAGTATGTCCTCAACACCGCAGTTGTTGAGGCACATAGCAGGCACACATAGCAGGCACACAAAGATTGCTGAATGGATGGAATAAAGAAGGAAGAAAGTGGGGGAAGATCAGGATCATAATTTTTTGTTCTATTCACTAGATCTAAAGTCTACCCAACATAGCAAATTGTAAAGAGAAGTATTACTTTTACTAAAATTGCGTATTTTCTGATTATAAAAGTAAAACATGTATTACAACTATATTATTTCTTACCAAATGAAACTAATTTATTTCCTACATGTGGATACTAGTTGCCATTTTTCCCCCTCAAGAAAGACTTATTGAGATTATTTTCCAAATGTATCTAGCATGACATCCATTCAGATGAAAAGCAAAACTTTCAATCACACAGATCTGAACCATCCCCTCAAGTCGGTCCAGGCAGAAGCAGGCAGGGTGGTGAGCAGTTTGCAAAACATGTCACAGAAGGAATAGCTGACAGGCTAAGCAGGCTTAGCCTATAAGAGAAAAGATGTAAGAATGACAGGAAAATAGTCTTCGAATATCGGCAGGGCTGCATATGTCAGAGGGAGTAAACTTTTTTCTGTGTGAGCTAACTGGTACCAACATATAGAAATTATAGGAAGGAACATTTTTGATTGATATAAAGGAAACTCTACGATCAATAAGAAGTTATAGAAGGCAGTGAACTCTTTTATTAGGCAGGGCTCTCAACACCAACAGCTTTGTCAAGAATACACATGTATAAGGTTAAGTTAGATACCTTCAAAAGTCCTGTCCAACTCCAATAACCTGTGAGTCTAGATCCCATATATACCTGTGGATAGGCATCGCATAGATCAGGGTCAGCTGTATATGGCACACATGGCAAACTGCCACCACACCACATGTGATACATCCACGTACACACAAATAAACTGCCTAAAACGAATCACGAATATTTTAAAGATAGAATTATATAGTAAGAACTAAATTCTAACTATATTATTGAGTTTCTAAGTTTAGTAGAAGAATGTGGATATGCCAGGAACAAACTTTTTAGCTCAAGTTTTAATTCCCAAAATTTAAAGGCTGTATGATGTAGAAGCATAATTGCTAAACTAGTTCAAACTCCTGATTCTGCATTGACTAGCTGTGTGACATTGGGCAAGCTGCCACACCTCTACAGATGTCAGTATCCAATGGAACTTGCACTGCTGTTCAACATGGTGACCACCAGCCACGTGTGATTTATTGAGCCCTCGCCATGTGGCTAGCCCAACTGAGGAATTTTAAATTAAAATATTTTAATTCCGCCGGGCATGGTGGCTCACGCCTGTAATCCTAGCACTCTGGGAGAGCGAGGCGGGTGGATTGCTCAAGGTCAGGAGTTCGAGACCAGCCTGAGCAAGAGTGAGACCCCGTCTCTACTAAAAATAGAAAGAAATTATTTGGACAACTAAAAATCTATATAGAAAAAATTAGCCGGGCATGGTGGCGCATGTCTGTAGTCCCAGGTACTTGGGAGGCTGAGGCAGTAGGATTGCTTGAGCCCAGGAGTGTGAGGTTGCTGTGAGCTAGGCTGATGCCACGGTACTCACTCGAGCCAGGGCAACAGAGTGAGACTCTGTCTCAAAAACAAAACAAAAAAAAAATTTTTTTTTTGATCCTATCTCATTGTAATTAATTTACTAAATCTAAACAGCAACCTGTGGCTAATGGCTACCGTACTGAACAGTAAATCCGTAATGATTCCTGACAAGGCTGCGGAAGGGGAGAGTCAAATCCCAGACCAACCTCGACCCATCATCTTCTACAAGATCTCAATACCATATAGACAGCTGTGTTAGGAGGAAGAGGGATAAAAATCTGAGGCCCCCAAACAGAAGATCCTTATGGCTCCTGCCAGCTAGTGCCTGGCCAGTTCATTATCACCCCCGTAGCCTAGGACAGGCAGTCCAGTAGCCCTTTATCCTCCGCATGTCCAGAGCTAGGCTCCACATTCAAATATAAAGCAGTGTGATTATCAACGTTCCTGGAAAGGCGACCTGTGAAGAGCAATGCCCTGTGTGAAATACCACCAGCCACTTACCCTAAAATGAGAACACTAATGGTTTATCATTGAAATATCTGGTAATAACAATGAATAATTAGTGAATGTTACTGAAAAATAATGTTCCTTGAAGAATACAAACAGCTACTTCTAAATTGGTTAACTATCTCTTATGAAGTATACCAACAGATTTATTTTAGCTTTCAAATCAAATTATGCAACCAACCTAAAAGCTCTTTTACAAATTTGAAAACACACAAATATTCAAAGCCTGAAAGTGTGACTTTTTAAAGAGCTGTCTCGGTTGTTTCTTTAAAAAATGGAAGAAGTCTAGAAAACTTTCCTTTTTAAAAATTGCCAGATAATGTCAATAATAGGCATATTCCAGAGGTTTCAAAGAAGCTTGGCAACAAATCTATTAACATATAATTTAGTAATATTTATCATTATAGCACTAGAGAATCAGATTTCAAATTAGCACATGTGAAAGGACAGTGCCTAATCCTGACTAATTTTAGGAAGAACTTCATAGTGCATCTAGGAAAGTATTATTATTTTTGCAATAGTTTACTTTTGCCATGTTTTAAAGTTTTTTGTTTTTTTTTTTTTAACTAGGCAATTGCCACAAGAAAAATCTTACACACTATGAGCTGATCATCTATTTAACAACTGAGTGAAATGTTTCCTAGCACATAATGCAACACCACTGGTTAGTTTCATACAGGAAATTTTCCTATGCAGGAAACTCAGTGCCTGCTTGCTGATTCTTAATTCCTAAATTGCATTCTGCTGATAATGCATGCCTCTTGTAATTATCATGAGTCCTACACCCAGAGAACAAAGCAGATGAAATCTTCATTGCTGCAGCCCACACCAACATTAGCTTGCCTTACCCTGCTTAATTGGCTCTGATCACTGGGCAGAAACTGAACACATTGCCTTTTTATTTCACATGCTGACTCAAGTACTCCCAACACCATTAGTCATGTTTCATAGCGTCTAGAATAAAAAGCACCAACATTCAACTCCAGCAATTATTCCATTTTAGACTTTGGAGAAGAGATCAATGACATCCAATGTGATGAAAATCCTAAGCAGCTAACACTTTTGAGAAACAATTTGACTATGCCTCGTACCTATAGTCCAAGCTACTCAGGAGGCTGAGGCAGGAGGATCGTTTGAGCCCAAGAGTTTGAGCCCAGCCTGTGCAACATAGCAAAACCCTGTATTTAAAAAAAAAAAAAATTTTTGACTAAAAGAAGATTTAAAGTTATGAAAAACATACAATGGACAGTACCATAATTTTTAAACATTTAATGAAAAGCTGAAGGGCAGATTCTTTTGAAGTTGGTCTATAGACTCCAAATAAGAAATGGAAGTCCTTCTCATCTCTTCTGAATTAAAACTACTCCATTTTTAGCAGGAAAGAGTATCTAGCAGTGAGAGAAGCATGGTATGCAGCACAGTTTCAGGCACTGAGAAATGCCTGATGAGTGCTGAATGTACAAACTTGGACATGTGGATTTCCCCAGTAGTGGAGGGAGGAAATCCCCACAGTAAGGAGTAGAAGCTGAATTCCCACTGGGGCAGTCATTCCTACTTTATTGGAAGTGCCTATTATAACTAAATAGAGAAATCCACATCTAAAGGTGAAAAAGCAATCAAACCTGTTGTCTGTGCTAAATACCTAGGAAGCCTACAATGTTAGTGTAACATGAAGCTTTCATTTCTATCACAGAACTTCAGCTGTTTTAACTAGGGAAGACATCATCAAAAGAAACATTGGCCTTTCAGTACTCTTCAGCCTCTACTCTCCAGGAGTTCTGAGTTCTAGAGAGAACAATGCCAAATATAACATTTATCAACTTGTGAATATAAAAAAAAAAATTGTTTCTACATCAAAAGGCTTTTGAAATATCCAGAATGCCTGCAGACACACTGTAGATGTGATGCTACAATCACAACATTTTTCAACAAGGTCTGGAGGCCCCACACAGTGAAGACTTTTTCTCCCACTCTCCTGTCTGCTCAAGATCTTTTTCCCTTTTCTTCTTATGAACTGCTTCCCTCATAGCTCTGTTTCTCCCTTTTCTTCCAAAATGACAAAGTCCATGTGCCAACTCACAGCTAGAGGCAAAGAAGCCATTACCCACTAGAAAAAGGGGCCCACAATTTTAGCTGGTGATTATTCTTCATTTCATATAATGCATATAAGTTTACTTCTTTAACCTGAGGCCTTGTTCTAGTGCTGAAAATATTTTCATTGTAATTATGAAGTCATCACTAGTCACATGTATCGCTGGCTCATTTCAATTAGAAGTCACTGCAGCCAAGAAACAGGTCAATCTCGGTTCCATCCCTCACCCTCACTGGGTTGATTATCTTCATCAGCTGGATCTCATGAATGACTCCCTGAATTGGATGAAATGCCCCCAAGTAGGAATTCTAAATCCTGCATCTTTGAAAGATGGTCTTAAAAATCATAGATTGAAAAGCTGCTGAATTGCAGAATATATATTGCCATTTAAAAGTTTATAAATCCTTTATCTTAAGGAAGCGTAGAGATCTTCACTTAGAAAATTCAGAACAATTTAATGTTTCATTTGTTTTGAAATAGGAATTGTGAGCATAGTGCTCAATAGATTCAGTTATCCACTTATTTGTCAACTTTTATGTCTCTGCATATGCTTTTCAGAATTATTATTTTGGGGATTGCTGATGAAAAGTCATAGCCAAAATGCTGTGTTTGCCTATTCCTCAATTCATAACAAGTATTTTTCAAGCACAGGTCTACAAATGTAAGCACTTTTAACTCTCCTTGAATTTGAGCATTTAAAAATGTAAAGTCTGCACTTTAAATGTGTTGCTAGTGAAGGAAAAGGTGACATGATATGATATTACCTAGTCCATCATGTTGTCTTGTATCATCCAGCATTATCATGATTTTCACCTGTTGCTTGTTACTGTCATTCAAATTCTGATTGATTTTCAAAACTAAATCAATAATATTGGGCAGTGTTTATAGAACGCTTCCTGGGTGCTGGACCTTAGGCTTTGCTTATATTAACTCATTTAACCCTCAAGACAACCCTGGAGGTGGGTACGGTTATCTCTTCAATGCCTTGGGGTTTTTGTATGTTTTCATAATCCTAAATTATACTAACAAAGTTCAAGTAACAAGAACTTAGACTATAAATAACAAAATAAATTTTCCATGTTTTTATATCATAACAGGGTAACTGCTTTGATACTGCAAATGACCAATGTGATTGCTAAAACAATTAAATGTATTAATTCTTGGGCTATTTGCCTATACCAAATTTCCAAGTTTAATTGCACACACACTCAGATATATCTAGAGACTGAGTTATCCATGCTTGGGAGAAAGCAAGAATTGCAGGCATGAACAAGCCCAAAGACAATCTGCAACCTGATTTTGAAAACAAAATACTAATTTCATCACCTTCTTTGTCAATCTGCTAACAAGTGTCAAGTCAGACTGCAGTTTCTCTCTCCTCCCACCTCCCTGCTCTTTGAGGTGCTAAAGAGCAGAAAATGAGAGTCCAAGGCCCAGAATAATCTACAAACTAGAATAACCAGTCCTAGAAAAATTCAAGAGCTGACACTAAAACCTTACTAATTTGCACTACAGAAGAGGTTATTTTTTATGTTAGTACTGACAGACCCCAAAATCCAAGATAAAATATCCCCAAATCAATTTATTCCACTAGGAAATAAGCATATATTCAAAAGTTTATCATGATCAAAACCAGCACACACCATAACTTATTTGGTATCAATCAACGCCCCCCAACTTACTCGTAATTCTCTCTTTTGTTTATCTATGTGAACATAAATTCCAAGAAACTAGAACAGGGCATGGCACATAGTCAGTGCTCAATAAATGTTTACTAAGTTTCATTCATGCATGAATGAATAATTAGGCTTCTTAGCACACTCATTTTATCTACTCTGTTTCCAGTCCTCACTCCCTGAAAACCACACTGCCCATAGCCACCAGAGGGATTCTTCTAGAACATAAATATAACCATGTCACTAAACTGCTGGATTCCCCTTCACAGACTTCATTACACCTCATCAGCAAGCTGTCCGTCACAGAGCACCTTGTCACGTCTCCAGCCTATCCTCTCACCACTCTTGGCCTTGACTATAGGCAGTAATAGTGAAGTTCACCATGCCTACATCCTGCATGGTGTTCTCTCCTCCCTTGCACAAACTGGATGCCTTAGATGACTGTGTTCTCCTATGGAAAAATTGTCTTCCATGAAACCAGTCCCTGGTGCCAAAAAGGTGGGGGGCTGCTGCCAGGGCAGATTATCTTGTTCATCAGTGTACCTCTAGCATCTGGAAAAGTACTCAGTACATAGTAGGTACTCAATAAATGTTTACTGGATGCTTGCATAGATGAATAGATGGGCAAAATGAAATAGTATTACATCTACTCAGAAAAATTTATAGGCAGCCATGCTTTTGAGGATGACTATATTAGGCTTGCTGAGAGGAAAAGAAAATAAATCTAAGTACACTGCATAACAAAATACTGTCCATTATTAGCAATGATTATAGAATTTATACTCATCATGTAAGACAGTACCTACTGGGATTTTTCACTTAATTTCTGAAGGCAATGAGATATAGATAACCCTGAGAATGGAGAGATGAGGTGGCAGCTACACATTCTTGGATTCTCTGCTCCAGGAGTAACATTCTGAAGGCAAATTCAAAAATATAAATGGCTTTCAGCCAATGCTAAGGAAAACAAACAGGTATCCATGCAGCACCACATAGGCATACACAGCTTCCACTCAGTGGACCACAGGAGGGACTGGCTCAGGGCAACCTCAGCCATCACCCAGTGGACACACTAGCCCCAGCCCTCTCTCCAATAAAAGAGAAAGTAACTGGAAATCTGAGTACCTGTGGTACACCTGGCTGACACTGCACAAACTACTATTCAGAAAATATTTTTGGTTTGTGTCTTAATTGAGGTAGTCACCTTTAGCACAGGTGCTACCTGTTGCTGGCCACAGGAGATCTGAGCATCAACACTGACTAAAATAGACAAAAAAGTGTTTTGCTATGTCTGGGCTATGCTAGCAATGATGGCAGTAATGTCCCATACCATGTCCTTCTCCTGTACTTCAGGCTTTGCCCACAAATAAAGCATTGGGACAATAAAAATTGGTCTTTATTTCTTATAAAAAACATTTTGAAAATTTCATGTCTTAAAAACAGAAGATGCAAATGAGATGTTCATTATACTATTCTATTTGCATATATTTAAAATTTCCCATAATGATTTGTTCTCAAGAAATTTTGCATAATACAAATTATAAAAACATACGAATTATAGTTTTCCTATTTCAGGACTTTAATTCCAAAATAATCAGGACACAAAAAGCAAGAAAGTGAGGTTATCAAGATTATCTTATTGAAAGGAAAATACCAAAATGCTAATATTAATACCAGTAGATTTAAACACAGATTTCATTCCACCTGATAGAGAATAACTCAGTATCACCAGAAGCAGATTATATTCTGTTCTATGAATTATAGATTTGTGGGAATTATCTGTACCTTTGGAATAAATATATTATTTTTGGTTTTCATTTCTAAAATACTTTAGATAGATATGATTTTTTTCTTGTCTATGTATGTTTAAAACCTTATATGGACATTTCTTGGCACCCTCAAAAACTATAATCAGAGCCTACTTTATTCCCGTGTAGGGCAGACTCTACATGACCCCAAAGGGAAAAGCAGAATTCCCCTGTATTTCAAAACAAGCCACAATTTAAGCAAAAAAAAAAAAAAAAAAGCCTTTCTCTCATCATGTTTTCATCATTAACATACTCTGCCAACTCTACTTGTAGAAACACCTTTTTATTTTCTATCTTTTTAGCTTCATTCCTCATCGTAACCCAAAGTACTTCCTCTTGCCTCAATAAACTCTATGAAAGCAGTTCTTTTAAATACTTGTTATAATTATGTAGAGTAGAAGGAGATGAAAGCCCTCTTTCTTGCCTAAACCTTTTCCACAGTCACCTGAACCCAGACCTTTCTTATCTTGAAGCCATCTCTTCTTCTCCCTCTCTCCCTCCACCCTCTTGCATTTGTGGATGAAAGAACCAATCTCTCTAAAGCCCCACTTTCTCATGCCACTCCCCTACTTACGGAAAACCTTCCTTCTCTTCTGCTGTCCCATCACATTTGAACGTCCTTGTGGCTCCTAAAGTGCCCATGACCAGACTCACCAGTACCTGTACAATCTAATCACTCCCACTCAACAGGCCCCACTCCTCAGGTCAGAAAGGTCCACATTCCATACTCACTTGGACTTCAGAGCCTTTCTCCTTCACACACTGCCCTCCCTTACCTCCATCCAACCCCACTGTGATTTTAAGATATAATAAGAAATATATATTTGGTCTTCGTCCCCAGTTCCTAGCACAGAGTTTCTAAAACCTTTGGAATTTCCTGAGAGATAGGTATGAGAAGAATATCTTTTCTTGTTCTTAATAAGCCCATTTCACACACACCTGAGTTTATGCTGATGCCATGACTCTTGATGGGCACTTAGACAGTTTCAGGAGGCGGGTGGCTGCCACAGGAACCAACCATGTGATTGGAGGGATAGAACTTTCAGTGCCCCGCCCCACCTCTGGGGAGGGGAAAAGGGATGGAGATTGAGCCAATCACCAACTACCAATTACCAATGACTTAATCAACCGCGCCTATGTAAGGGGACCTCCATAAAACCCCTAAATTACAGGGTTCAGAGAGCTCCTGGGTTGGTGGACACGCAGAGGTGCTAGGAGGGTGGTGCATCTGGAGAGGGCATGGAAGCTCTTCACCATTCCCCCATGTCGTGCCCTATGAATCTCTTCCATTTGGCTATTCCTGGGTGTATCCTGTATGATAAACCAGTAATAGTAAGTCAAGTGACTTCGTGAGTTCTGTGAGCCATGCTAACAAATTTGAACTGGAGGAGGGGACTCATAGGAACCCCATATTTATAATCTGTTGGTCGGAAGTACAGAATGCCAGGACTTGCAATTGGAATCTGAAGTGGAGAACAGTCTTGTGGTTCTCAGCCCCTAACCCGTGGGGTCTGTGCTAACTCTGGGGAGTGTCAGAATTGAACTGAATTGTCAGATGCTCTCTTGGTTGAAGAATTAAAGAATTGCTTGTTGGTATGAGGAAAAAAATCAGCCATTTGGTGTCAGAAGTGTTGTGAGCAGAAACAGATCGCAGACCCACCCAATTTGTAAGGGCCAGAATGACTCAGGTCCAAAGGAAAACACTCTGGAGGGGCTGCCAGACACAGATGAGACAATTTTTTTGTAACTGTGTATTTTAATACTATTAGAATATAACCCTCTGAAATCTAGTAGGGCTTGTTTATAATTGGATAGGCAGAACTTACAGAAATTCAAGAAAGGAATTAAGATGACTAAGTAAAAACTATAAAGGGCAGGAAAACACAACACTTGAATCATCAGGACTAGGAATTTTGGCAACTAATTATTAAAATATTTTTTATCATTTGTAAATTCTTCCAGCAGACTTTCTCTAACAACAGACAAAGAGAAACAGAAATATAGCCGTTCAAACACATATGCAGTAGAAAGAGAAAAAAAGATGAGCATACTCCCCAAAAGTCCCTTTTGCAATGCAGGTTCCTTGGTACTTTAAGCCAAATATTTGATGTGGTCCAAAGCATGAGCCCACATCTGGCAAAAATGAGTGCACAGTCTAGACTGTGGCTCCCTAAAGGAAAAAATCTCTGTCTAAATTATTTGTAAATTTCCAATGACCTACACAGTGCCTGGTACAAAGAAAATAATAAATGGTTGTTTAATAAAGAAAGGCTTGTTTTGAACCTTAAACCCTAGATTAAAAAAAGAAGAAATGTGCATAAAGATATTTGAGGTTTATTTGGAAACTCATTATCAAACATGAAGTTTAATTCAAACAACAGGAAGTAAAAGTATATTTTTTTTAGCCTTTTGTAGCATTAATTACCTGGAAATTTTTTAATTCATCTAATTTTAATTTTCCACTTACCTTCCTAACCCAACAAACTATCTTTCCTTTAGAGTAAGGGTCAGCAAACTACTTCAGGGAGTCAAATCTGGCCCACTATCTATTGTTACAATATAAACGAAGTGTTATTATGAAACAGCCACATCCACCTGTTTGTATATTTTCTATGGCTGCTTTCATACTGCAATGGCAGAATTGAGTACATGCAATAAAGAATTGGCCTACAAGCCTAAAATACCTGGCTCTTTAGAGTAAAAGTTTGCTGACCTGTTTTAGGGCATCATATACTACTGAATATTCAATAAAATACAGTGTTTGCTTAAATAAGTTGGAAGATTTACTGAGCTAAGATTATTTACAAAATGATTGGATATTCTGTTTGCTTCTAGTCAGTATGGTTTTATTTATATTGTCACAATTGAAACCTACCAAAGACATGGCTTAAAAAAAAAAAAGCCTAATGATAAAGAAAAATCTTATCACCTAATTTATGCCATGATCTACTTAAAGCCTTTGAGCATCCTTAAAGAGCAGAATAAATTTCATAGAGGTAAGAAAAGGGGGGAAATCTGCAGAAGGAAGTTAAAAAGAAAGTTAAGGCTGTACAAAATAAAACCAAGCAATAACAACACACACACACACACACACGCGCGCGCGCGCGCGCGCGTGCACCCCTTGATCGCTCTACATATTGAGTAAATGTGGTATTTAACAAAATGAGGTCTCAGTAATGTCAAAGAAAAAGAAATGGCAGAAAAAGCAAGTAAACCGTTTGGTTTGCTTAACCAAGGTAAAAAGGCTACCACAGAAAAGTGCCCTTTTGGAAATACAACAATCCCAGCCCTACACAAAGGAGGCTCAATGAAGACAAGGTGAAGAAAACAAAGGCATTTCTCCCTGACCTTTATCCATCCCACCAGAAGGTTCATTCCACTCAGCTTTCAGTGATCAGAAAGAAGCAAAGCCCTGGGACTCGGTCAAGCCACCTGGTCTGCCTACTCCTACTCAATGCAGAAAACTTTCCTGCCAGCCGGGATGTCTCACCATCCTCTGAAAGAATCTTGTTTATTCCTACCAAACCCGACTTCATCTCTCTTCCATCTATCCAAAGTCCACACATCCTTCATGGTCCCATTCAAAATCCCAACAAGTGTGACTGTATCACTCCAGAGGGACCCATTCACAGAGATAATGGTATGGTTGGTGCTCCCTGGTCATGCACAACACAGCAGCCCCAATCCCAACTCCTCCAGAAAGTCTCTCCCACCCACATCACAGCAGATTGATACTCCCTCTCTCTTTCCTAAATGTGTGTCTTAGGGCCCCACTGGTCTGCAATCTCCTGGAGAGAGGAATTGCACTATATACTTCAGTAATACAAAAAATAGTGACACTAACACCAAATAGCATTGAGTCCTGCCCTGCGCTAAATGCTTTGTATGCATTATCTTATTTAATTCTCAAAAGAATCCTATGAGTGGGTGGGTGGGTGGGTTTTTTTCAGTTTTACAGATAAGGAAACTGAGACTTAAAATGTTAAACTTGCTGGAGGCCATACAACTAGAAAGTGGCTGAGCCAGGATTCTGACCATGGTCTAATTCCAAGGCAAAGGTCCTTAAATTATACACTACCTCTCATCCTGAAGGTACTCAATTAAACCTGCTTTGTGAATAAAAACAGACACAAAATCCTGGTTCAACCTGCAGCTGGCCTTGGAGTCTTTCTACTTTCTAACTGAGAAAAGCTCTCAGAGGTGGGAGAGCTATGCGGCAGACAAACCCCACAGTACTAACCCATCATACCATACAAATACAGGGGCTGTATGACTGCATTGGGGAGGTACAAAAGACAAGATATTCCTGTTTTTTACTCCTAAGAGCAAGCATATGATGCAGACAACTTATGATTATTTTCCACGTGTCTTTTTTACTAGCCAGGTCATTCGTGTCTTTATTTTTGACATCTGACTACACACCCTCGAAAATAAACACAATGATGGAAAGGTTGGTCTGTTCCCTGCTAATACGTGGGTAGTAAAGCTGCTCTTGCAGAAGCTCGGCACTGTGGTCAAAAGGAACGTCCTCCTCTCCCTTCCCCTTCCCCTCCTATCGCCATAAAGATGAAGGTCTTGTGTAAAACAGAAGCCACCCGGATTCCAGTTCCAAAATGAAAATACCACACTTATAAAAGCATTAAGAAGGTCCCCTATTGAGCTGATTTCAAATGTTTAATTACTGTAATTATATGCATACATACTTTATCACTGTTTTCTAATGAGCTTGGCAAGGAGATAGAAACTTGGCATTTTATTCTTAGTTTAATGCGCTTGTTTTTATGCTTACTGTAACAGCTTGCTGAGGGAGCACTGGAGATAGAGTCGAATAAGCTTTAAAGGAGGTGATGAGGAAAAACAGCTCCCAACGAAGGGTATACACACATATGGGGAAAAGGCCAGGACTGGAACTGCAGCCCTTAGGAAGAGGGATTATCCAAGGTTAGCAGCACCATTCATAAACAGGGGAGCCTGGACGGCAACCCACCCACCTTCTCCTCACTTCAAATGAGACTTTGAGCTTTAAAAACAAGGGGGTGGATGGGAGGGGGAAGCCGTAGCTGCTTAATTTGAAAGCACCTTTCAGTTTCTTTGCCAGAAAGTTTCCAAGTCAAGGGAAAAATCAACACCCAACCGTACAAAGCCAAGCTCAAGAGGCAACCTCTGTACTTCTGAGAGCAGCAGCACCCCCAGGGCTGGTTCCTAGCTTAGGAGAATTTTCCTGGTGAAAGAAGCTATTATGAACCAAAGGCTCAGCCTTCCTGCAGAGGAGGAAAGTCAGCAGTTTATTTGGGAATTTGCCACCTCACTGCATAGCAAGTGAGGAAGTAGTGAGAGGTGGCAGATGGAAAGGGGTAGGGGCGGGGGGCACAGGCTAGACCCAGACAGCTGTGGTGTTATAAAAATGTAGCAGCCAAGCAGTGTGGAAACGGGTGTCTTAAGCATCTGATTAACCAAGAAGCAGCTGTGGTAATTTCTGAACCAGTTCTGAAAAAAAAAAACAAAAACAAAATACAGCATTGCATTCAACTGTTAAGTAGACTGCAAGAACGATCAATGGGTTGAGAATAAAACCAAAGCTTGAGACGCTGAGCCTTGCTCTAATGGTGTCCATGGCACAGGGCCATGTTACGGGGTAAAACCAGGTTATAATGAGTTCCCCGTCTGGGACTTCCAAGAAGCATTCCCTAAAACAGGATCCAAGATAGATCCACCCGATATTTAAATCCAGCCTTTGTGACAAAGACCCTGGATAGACACAAAGTTAACTAACTAATTTGAGCCTAAAAGGAGACTCCTAAAAATTCAGATAAACTTTGTTTACTATGCTCCTCCATTATAGCACAAATAAAAAGACATCTAATCTAATCATGTAAGGGTTTGAAATTCATCCAAAATAACTGGCAAATAGGACCATATGAAATTTTCCTTGCTAAAATGGCCAAAACAAACCCTCCTAACAGAATTGCTCTATTATAACTATTTACAGTAAATCAATAATTGCATCATTCTATATAATATATATTGATCAATACAACATATTTTGGCCAATTAAACATTTTAGTCAAAACACAAGAGTCTGGGAAAGGGACAATGATATACATATGTGATGCCATTTATCACAGTAAAGTACATAAAGCAAGATTACAGACATTCAAAGTCTCATTAATTCCACATCTAGATATTCTAACCACTTCTAAAGGGTGGACAGAAGACTCAAGAGAAAAGGGTGCAAAATTTAAACACTTTAATAGGAAGATTCACAGAATTAACAATCAGGTAGGTCTTATATTATTGGTCATACCATATCATTTTTTTTTATTTCGGCATATTATGGGGGTACAGATGTTTAGGTTATGTATGTAGCCCTTGCCTCCCCACTCCCCCCCAAGTCCGAGTTTCAAGTGTGCCCATCCCTTGGATGGTGCGCATTGCACTCTTTGTGTAATACCGTATCATTTTGAATCTAGGGTTCTGTGAGATTCCTCAGTCATGTCTGTTTTGTCTCCCCAGTTGACTGCCCACCTCTGGTTTCTTTTGAAAACACTGATCTGTATGCAGCTGGTGCTTATTATTAAATAGAAGGTGTGAGCTGTCTGTTCAATGAGTTCTGAGAGTGATGTACTGCGCTAATTTAACCCAAATGGCTTTATAATTCCATCACAATCTCTGCAGCCGCCTACTTTTTCTGGGGCAAGGAAATGGAAATCATTTCAAGAAATGGAAAAACTGTGATTTAAGTAACTCAACTGAGCTTATTTCCCCTGGGAAAAGGACAGCTAACAACTGCTCTTAGAAACTAAGTAAGTAGTCCCCGACCTCTATTAGTTATTTAAATGTAACTAACAAAAGACAAAGTGTTGTAGTCAACTCCAATGAGGATCAGGGTTCTCTGCTTCTGGCATACCAAATGATTGAACTCTGTCTGAATTTCCCCCACAATTGTGTTCAGAATTTTCCTGACAGTTCAGCTGACATAGAAAAGCCTGAATGCAGTACAGGAGAGGCGGGGTGTTGGGGGTGTCTGTAAAGAACAAAAGAAAGTGTGGATTGTTTGGAAGTCCAGTGTTCACAAGAGGGCCTGTCCCAAAATATGCATTACTTCCTTACTGCATTAGCATTCTCTCTCCTTAACTCTTCCCTCTCCAAGCCTTCTCCTCCTGGTCATTCTTAACTCCAGAGGGACCAAGTAACAGCAAGGGCACACACAGCCACAACACAAACGTCTGTGAGTTCTGGGGCACTGATGGGTGGGGAGGTGCTGGCTTTCCCCTAGGAGGTCCTTCCAGGCCCAGCAGAAAACCGCCTTTCTTGCGGCTATCCTCCAAACCTCCGAAACCACAAAACAGCCCCAAGGCCCCAAGGAGACCAGATCTTCACGAGGCTCAGCAGCTTCCATCACACCAAACCCAACTTTGTCAAAGACAATATTGTTTGTTTTTTTTCAACCAGAGTATATGTTACCTAAAGTATCCCTAGAGCAATACTTATTTCTTTTTCTATTACTAGCACTAACAGAAACAGCTCCAAAAAAGAGAAAATGAAACCCAAAGCTAATTTCCATCACGGATTCCCCTTCCACCAAAAAAGCAAATGTTATACAGCACTAGACCACACCCCCAAACCGATTTTCACAGTAGCAGCCAACATGTGAAATACTTTTATTGCAAAATTGAAGAGTGTAGCTCAGCAAATACATGCTGAAATGTTAATGTGAGTAATTACACAGGTGGTTATGCAAACATCGAACTCATGCTTCAATTTGGCAGAAGTATAAACATTTCTAGGATAGTTTGCAAGGTTCAATTACCTAGATCTGCTGGTTAATTTCCTTTACATCTGAAAGCGCCCCCAGAAAGTCAATCATTTTCCAACAGAAAAGTCACAGCTAGAAACATGTTCTAAGTAGGCAAGAAAAGAGCACATTTGTACTACACTGATTCAACCATTTTTAAATGAGCATCTACCAGGAGCTAACTCATACAGATATGATTATTCTCTTGTGTCCTGTAAGAGGGTGCTATTGTTCAACTTAATTCAAACAAATCTTTACTCTTGAAAACATTAATTTATTCAAATATCTGTTGAGGTCGAATGATGCTGGGTATACAGCAGTGAGCAAAACAGGCAAAAATCCCTGCCCTCAGGAAATCAGAGGCAAACAATACATAAGGCATGTTCAAAGCTGATCAAAGCAAGATGGAGAGAAATAAAGAAGGATGAGGTATGGGTATTACAATTTTAAATATAAAAGAAGGCCACTGAAAAAAGGTAACATTGTGCAGAGATCTCAAGCAGGTGAGGGAGTGAGCCAAGCCACATAGAAATCTTGGGAAAGGGTTTTCCGAGCACAGGGAACAGTGAGATCGAAGACGCTGAAAGAAGAGCACGTTGGGGGTAGGAGGAGTTTCAATGATCAACAACGATCTACATTTTGCTGTTTCAAACCTTGTTAAAAACTACATCACACACAGAGATTTCAAAAGGCTTAACTGTTTCCCTGGATTGAAATTTTCTCTTAAACATACTGCATCTGGAACTACAGTGATTCATAGAAAAGTATGTGTTTTGCTCTCCCACCATCCCCAAGTGCACTGACAGCTTCTTGTCTGCACTGAGTTAAGTCCCAAGGGCTCTGGGAGTATGTTTAGCACCAGAGCAACCAAAGGCAGTAGGCCCCGTATGGCACTCAGATAAGCTGCAAGCCAAAGATGCCTAGACATGGATTCAAGAAACAGTATGCGAGAATCTCTACCTTCACTCCCTACACTACAGCCATCCTCATCATTTGTGCCATGTCAACGTGGGGAAGGTCAGCACAGAAAAATGCTGAAAATGGTAACAAGCCCAAAATAGAGCTGGATGGGAAAAAATACCCAATCTCTGTACTTCCAAAATAATAATGTGATCTTCTTTCTAAAAAGTTAAAATTTAAAAAGGAAAAAAAAGCATAAGAAACTTTATTTCTAATACAGAGGAGGAGAAAAGGAGAACTTTGTAAGTAAAAACAAAATGTGAATACTCAGAACCCAGAGGAAGGGCACGGCCCAGTGAAAGAAGCCAAGGCTGAGAGTCAGAGGTACCTGGGTTCCTTCCTGTCTCCCTGGTCCACTAGCTGTGTGGCCTTGGCCATGACATTTTACTTTTCTGAGGCTTCACTTTCTCACCTGTGAATTCGTAATCCCTACCCTGTAGGATTGCTGCAAGGATTGGCAACAGTGGATTAATAGTAGCCAGCATGTTAAAAGGTTACATGCTGTATGATTCCATTTACAGAGCATGCCTGAAAGGACAAAATTTTAGAGATGAAGAATGAGTGGCTGTCGGGTTGGGGATGGGAGAGAGAGAGATCTGGCTATGGTTATGAAAGGGTACCACCTGGGATCCTTGTGATGGAACTGTTCCGTATCTTGACTGCAGTGGTGGTCACACAAATTTTCACATGTGATAAAATTGCACAGAACTAAACACACATACAGAGAGTGTATGTAAAACCTATGAACTCTAAAAAGGGTTGATAACTGTATCAATGTTAATTTCCTGATTGTGCTATGTAATATCATAGTGCAACACGTTACCATTGGAGAAAACTGGGAGAAAGGTACACAGGATCTCTGCATTATTTCTTATAATTGCACACAGATCTAAACTTAAATAATGTTTTTTAAAAATCTCATTACCTTATAGTAATGCCCGGCATTATGTAAATGCTCCATAAATGGCATATTGGTAAAGTTATCCTCTCAACTATAAATCAGAACTGTAATTCCTACTTCGCACTAACGTGGTTCTAGAGGAAATGCTAAGAAATGTACCTGGCACCAAGTAAGAGCTTATTCAATGGTGGTTACCCTAGCCCTTCAAAACTTCACTATTATCCAAGCGAAATGCAAACACTCTTTATATAACTGATACAGAAACTTACAGATAAGAATCCATTCACCACAGTATTAAAAGTTTTCTATCTCCAAATAATAAATACAGATACACCATTATAAAAGAGCACTCTAAAAAGGTGGGGAGGGGGACAATTATTTTGTGGTCTAGAGCAGCATTTGCCAAAGTGTTCTCCATGAAACACGAATTCCCTGGGATGCTCCTAAATGAATGAATGAATAAATTAATAAATAAATAAGATCCCTGGCCAAATAAATTGGGGAAATGCTGTATATACCGCCCTCCTCTGGAAGCTCTAGTTAAAAAAAGAAAATCCTTATCCAATTTCACTTAGCCTTTATCCAAATGTACTTGCTCAAAAGACATTTTTCATATCCACTGGCATCCTGAGACATGCTCCCAAATCCAAAATTTTAAAAGTCATTTTAAATCATTCAGATATTTATTACCTCATTTCTTCACCCATTATATACTTTAGAAGAGAAAAGAGTGGTTTTTCTACAGCTAGTATAGCGGTTTTAACTACACTCAGTTGGTCTTCAATAAGTATTTGCTGAGTTGTATTTAATACAATTTCAGCATGACAATTCTAGGCATAGGGAAAGTGACTTGCTGATTTTCTTTTTTAGTCTCTCACTTAGTAAAGAAAACAAAAGTACTCCTTTCTGGAATTTTCTGAAAGCATCTTAGAAACTTTCAGGTGCAAAGGCTTTTTTCCATCATGCCAGCAGTCTCTGGCCTGAGTGGCAGCTGCTCACAAGTGGAGCAGCAGTTTACAACCTGATGTGATTACAAGGTTTCTGGGAACGAGCTTGTCTTAAGTGTGTTTTCTGCTGCTACAACACATTACCACAGACTGGGTAATTTATTTTTAAAAAGAAATGTATTTCTTACAGTTCTGGAGGCTAGGAAGTCCAAAATTGAGGGGTCGCATCTGGTGAGGGCCTTCCTGTAGTAGTAACATGGTAAGAGGGCAACAGCACGTGTGCCAGCTCAAGCAACTCAGGTCTCTCTTTCTCTACTTACAAAGCCACCAGTCCCACCATGGGGGCCCCACCATGATGGCCCCACCTTTTCTAATCCTAATTACCTCCCAAAGGCCCCACCTCCAAATGCGATCAAAGTATGCGTTTAGTGATTAAGTTTCCAATATATGAAATTTGGAGGACACATTCAAACCACAGCAAAGCTCATGTCCAAAAATATCCCTACTCAAAACTATAGATCTTGAAACTCCTTTAGCAGTATATAAAGCTTTTCATACCAAAAAAAAGGAAAATGCTCAAACTGTAATTAAATGAATAAATAAATAAGAGGAAACAAGTTAAAGTTAAGTCATTTTCATAAAGATGACCTAAGGTTAAAGTCATAGAAATGAATAGCAAAAGTCAAAGAATTTTCTGAGATCGGGCTTAGATAGGGGAAGAGGAGAATGGGGCGGAAGAAGGTAAAGACCAAGAGAAAGACAAAACTGGTTTTTGCACTTAATTCAGAAGTCCATCAAGGCCAATGACAGCTTTACAATTACATATTTCCATTTATAGGAATAACCCATATTCCAACTTGTAGAGAGGTAAACTAACTGAAAAACGTTGCTGCTTTTAAAAGAAAAACTAACCAGAATAATATATAAGAAAAATAATGTATAAAATGTATACTTTAAAAACCCTGCATAAAGCATTTGAGGAAAACTTCAAAATCAGCTCAATTACACACATCTTCTATGTAAAGATCTGGAAAGGACAAATTTATCATAAGCCCTACTGACATACTGTATAAAACGTCTGAAACACTAAAGGACAAGAAAGAATACTCACTGAGCACACTCAAACATTTTCAGGAACCTTTCCAACATGTTCGAAAACAAAATGAGTTTCAGATAAAACCTCCATTTAACTGGGAGAGCCTTGCTTCCCAAGCATTCCAGTTCTTGAAGGTTGCTATGTAAAACCGAGCAATGGTTTGAACATTCCATTACACTTAATAATCCTAAAATCACATACTTATGGCTGTCAGCATATCCATTCCTCAGTATGCACAAGGCTAGGTGTAATCACAACACCTCAGGTAAGCCAAGACTTCAGCTGGGAAGTCCAGGCTGCACACCTCCCAATGTGCCCCTCCTCCTTCTCTGTCTTGCTCAGAATCCCCCTGCAGTGCCACGGTGCCAAATCTCTCCTCTTGGGCACAATAATTTGAGCAGCTTTTGCCTTGGCTGTCCCAGCCTTCTCCCCTCATCAGCCCAGAAAATATGAAGGAGAAAAAAATTAAGTATTTCAGCAAAAAAAGAAAAAAAAAGAAAGAAAGAAAAAATATTTTCTTGTAGATGAGCTGAATCTGATACAAAGGGGGAAAGGTGTCTATATGGTTTCGCAGTGATTCCAATGAGCTTCCAGAAATCAAGGCCCCCACAGACTAAACAAATTGGAGATAAGAATGTCAATAGAAAATTTAAAAATCTACCTGCTGAATAATTGAAATGGTCTGTGAAAGTTGTCTTACAAGGAGCTCAGCTATCCTGTAAATCTCAGTGCTTCACAGCAAAATGTTCTTTTCTCTATTTCAAAGGTAAAGTCTGTTTCTATTCTCTTTTCTTCTTTCCCTCCCCCACTTATACACACAAGAAATAGTGATTTTCCTAAATTCCTTTTAAAACTGATGGAAGAAGGGAAAAGCATAGGTATTCTTCCTAATCCAATGTTCTATTAATAGGATTTTAAATGCAGTGCAGGTTTTACAATACTGTAAGTGGGAAGACAATGAACAATGATTGTACTGTGCCCCACCCCTGGGGAAACCTCATGCATGCTGTCTTATCTGGCAGCCCCTTATTTGGACACTGATGCACCTGCAAAGTGACAGGCCCTGCGAAACTGCAGTGAAAAATTCTCCCCTTTAATCTGTTAACATGCCTGACTTCATTTATGCAAATAATGCCATGTTCAAAAACAAGTTTAAACGTTTTTTCCATTTTTTTCATTTTTTTGAAAGAGTGCTTTAGTTTTTATAAAAGACTAAACCATTCAGCCAGATTTGGCCAAACATTCAATTTACACAGTAGGAAATACCGTAGCAATTGGCTCAATACCCTTAAGGGGGAGAGCCAGACTTGTGGATTCAGAAATGAGAAAAATGCCTCTGGGTTGGCTTCCTGGTTCCGCCCACTTGCACATAGGGTACCCACAGGAAATGATTCCCCTTTCAGTTTCTCTGCTGCAATAGTCAAGAGAAGGCAATTCCAGTGTTAGGGAGAAAAAAAAAAAATTAGCATGCCATTGGAGCGCAAAGGCTGCTGGATCATCAGAGTGCCTCCTCTCAAATTCCAAACACAAACCCGCATGCCTGAAATGCTAGATTGCACCAAGAGTTTGTGTGCCAGCCTCAAAGTTTTGCTCTGTTGAGTGTCTTCATGTTTATCTTTGAGTCCTGGGCCAGTTTAATGGCTGATGCTTCTACCCTCCAGGGTCCAGTGTCAAATCTGCCAGGAGGTCCTCATCAACAGGCAGAATGGGCCTCAGTGAGCTAGAGGAAGCCAGCAATCAGAGAAGCATGCGTCTGAGAAATCAGCCTGCCCTGTCATGCGGTTCTGAAACACCAACTCACTGAAGAGTACATTAAAGGCTTCCAGCAGCAGGGCTGAATGGGTGTCAGCACAAATCAGTGAGTCCAAGTCCTTCCGGCTTCCTTTTCTGGCCAAAATGGGAGAGTCTCTTAGCCATAATGGCCTTCACAGACTTCTGCCCAGCAGGGCAAGCCAAGAGGGAGCCTTCCCTTAATAGAACCCAAGAAGCCTGTGACCATGGTGCCCAGGCTCTATCTTGGCAGGAAAAGGACAAACCATGATCCCAATAATAAATGCACAAACACCACAAAACAAATCGTACATAGCATGATGATACATTCACATTTAGCTTTCAAAACTGGGCTAAATGATTAGTATTGTTGGCCACAACCATATAATAAAATTGCCACAGTTAAGATATTTCTACAGCACAATGCCTTCATTAACACAACTGTTCCCATCTTTGGATCCTCCTTGAGTTGTTATTATTATTATTTTTTAAAGAGATGGGGGTCTCACAATGTTGCCCAGGCTGGTCTCAAACTCCTGGGTTCAAGTGATCCTCCCACTTCAGCCTCCTGAGTAGCTGGGACACAGGGGTGCACCACTGCACCCAGCTGGCTGAGTCACTGTGTTTCTTAAATTATATACATATTAATTCCCCCTGTTTTGCAGTGCATTTCTCAGCATTATTTCTCAGAAATACATGGTACACATTGCCATTGTCTGCTAGGGGTTCAGCCTGGAACAAGTTATGGATTCTCACACAAGCTAGTGACTGTTTAGTACTTACTTCACACATGCATCACTTCCTTATAATAAAATGGCTATAGATGCCCCAACTGTTCTGGGGTGGGGAATTTACCAAAGGCTTTTTCCCTGAGAAAGGGCTTATGCTTGACCTAGGTGAGGAAAGTTCATAATGACCACTTTATATACTTTATGATATACTTTATAAATATTGCAATTTTTTAAGTGTAATAAGTAATATCTTATTTGATTAACTGATTTTCTAATTTTGACTCGTCATCTATACCATGTGCTCTAACGCCCAGAAAACTTGATATATTTTTTACACATCACATTAAAGTAACATCCCTCCTACCTTCACACATCCACTTCTTTCCTACTGCCTACTTAAGTGACCAGAAACAAAAGTATAAGACAATTATAATGTTTCACCCAGAAATGAAATTCATCTTTTATTCCATGGAAAAAAAATAGAGCCAATGTGACACTGCTGATGTTTTTAAGGCAGCAGCCAAGACACAACACAATTGTGCTCAAAATTTAGTTCAGAAATGGTCAGTCCATACATTAAACAGGCTAAGTTTTTTTTAACCAATATTAATTCTTATTACGAAAAAGTTCTTTTAAAATGCATGTAAGGCACTTCTGTGATACTCCTTATATGGACAAAACTAGTAAAAATAACAAGTCAGCCCAAACTGACGGGCTAAAAGCTTACCACCAGCTAGGTTTAACTAAAAAGGTTCATCCTGCACTGGCATAAAATCATAAAGTGTATGATTTCAAACTCCGAGATGATCACATCTAGAAATCTAAAGCAATCATAAATATTCCATAAAAAGTAATGTGCCTGCTCTACTACATTAATTTAACCTTAGTGATTAAAACTTAAATAGTTGTGTTCACTTCATTTACCATCTAATTGTTGGAAAGGTACTTCTAACTTAAGAAAGTAGTTAGAGTTTCTTATTTCATTAACCACTGAATTACAGGTTGTTTACTCTAAGCCGAGGGACTTACCCCTACTCATGATGGCGTGATCTACAGCCTCTCAAGGCTTATTTAATATTAAATAATTAGAATAACACCACACATATCTACGTGCTTTTAGACTGTTTTGAATTTTTGTGGTATGTATTTGTGAATCTGAAATTTCAAGTGTCTTCCCAATTGTAAAAAAGAAACAGAACTTGATAACCACCACTTACCTAGGAAATTCCAATTAACCAATTAATTTAGTTTATTCTAGTGGTGATTCCTCCTGAGAAAAATTTATTCAAATAACCGACTTTCCTTATCCTTTATAGGCTGCCACAAAAATAATACAACTACTCCCGAGTCTCAGAACACAGCCTCCATCCCGCCCCATAGATAACCCCAGTAAAGTAGCCATTCTGAAGTTAAGGCCCAAACCCACCTGCAAAGATTAGAGCTGGAAGTAAAAAAAAAAAAGGCTGCTATTAAAGGGTCCCTGAAGAGGATTCCGTTTTTCTCACCGTCGTTTTACTGAAGTCTGCACAAAGAGCATCCTTCCAAAAGGAGATCAGCTGGACAGACCACAAATTGCCAGGGTGCTTGCCTGGTAAACACAACTTCATGACTAATTCATGAATTCAAGAAACCACCATAGAAGACTCTAGCAGCAAAAAGCCCAATTAACTCAAAATTAAACAGTGCCCAACACCTAGATTCAGCTCCAGCAAGCTAAGGACTTGGCTGCCAAAGGGCATTAAGAACTGAGGGCGCTACCATATGGGATAGTCGGGAGGGAGAAGTGCCAGGAAAAACAACCTTGTGTATATCTTTCCATGCTGGAACTTCGTGCTAAGTTGGGAGAGTATTTTCAGCTGAGTTACTTGGTGAAGTTTACGCCCTGTCGACCAAGAATCCTTGCTGCCGCCAGACATTCCCTCTCTTTAAACCAAATCATTTTTCAAACTCACCTCTAATTAGACTTCCAACTAATGAGATAGTAAAAACTGTAAGAGAACTCGAGCAAACTGACTAAACAGCTGGCTCAGAAGTCTTAGAGGAAGGAAAATCCAGCCAAAGGAACCTCTTTCTTGCACTATAAGCTAGGAGCATTTTGTGGGGGGGTACAAGTAGCAAGGCAAGCAGTAAATGAATATGTATATAATAAAGACATGTCTCACCCTACATTGCCATAAAAGAGAATCAGCAGACAAGATGGAAAAGTTCTAGAGATACGTGGCATAGCAATGTGAAGAATGGCTAAGATGGTAAATTTCATGTGTTTTTTACCACAATTTAAAACATTTTTTAATTAAAAAAAAGATATTCAGCAGAAGCAGCATCCCATACTGCAGCAAGTCAAGATGACAGATCCCAAGTATTCACTCTGAGAGGTTCTGTGGCACTTCTTTATGGACTGGACTGAAAACAAGGAATCAAGAGGAAGGCAGTATTCCTGGTGTCTTGTCCAAGACAGAGAAGACAGATTAAGGCACTCAAGCCACTGAAATTTCTTTTCTCAGCCCATTAATGTGGTCATGACATCAGAAGCATCTAGGATATCTGTGTTGACTCCAAAGTCCTAGGTAGGAATCCAAAGGGCTTGGGGGTCCCAAGGGTAACATCCCCTCTTTTTACTTGTGGCTCTGAAGACCTGTCCCAGAAAAGGATATTATGCTCCACATGTATATCCCTCCAGAATGTTGGAACAAGGTGTCTGTCAGCAGACTTGCCAACCTGATCAGGATAACCCTCTACTGATGTGAGAGTGTGGGAGAGACTGTCCGGGTAAATCCCAGGTGAGCATAAAACTAGGTCCACGAGTAGAAGCTTCATGAGTCAAATTTCACTCATTGTAAGGGAGAACTTTTAAATGGTTATAGATCTGCAGCAATATCAGACTCCCTCCCTAAGCAGTGGATTATGTGACCAGAAATGTTGGAGTAGAAGGCTTTGGTTAGGTGAGACACTGGGCTTAGGTCCTTCCCAACTCAAGTTTCTATGGTATATTAGTTTAGGAATGTGTTTGGCTACAAATAAGAAAAAACCCAAATACTTTTTATCTTTTCACTCCACCATCCTTAGTATGCTAACTTTTATCTTCATGTTTGTTGCCTCTTGGTCACAAGATGGATGGATATCCTACCTCCAAGCTCAAGCCCATGTTGAAGGCAGAAGCAGCTGAACACAGGAAGTGGCAGCTTCTGACTCAGGGAAGCAAAACTTTCCTAGAAAGTCAAGCAGATGTCCACTTACATTTAGTTGGCTAGAACACGTCACATGGCTACGTCTAGACTGGAGTTTCTCAGCCTCAGTAATACTGACATTTTGGACCAGGCAATTTTTTTATCTGTGCATTACCAGCAGCCCTGGCCTCTACCCACTAGCCGCCAGTAGCACCCCACCCTCAGTTGTGACAATAAAAAATGTCTGTCTCCAAGACAGACACAGTGGCTCATACCTGTAATCCCTGCACTTTGGGAGGCTGAGGCAGGAGAATTGCTTGAGGCCAGGAGTTTGAGACCAGCCTGTGAAATATAGTGAGACCCCATCTCTACAAAAAATTTAAAAATTAGGTGGGCATGGTGGTGCTACTTGGGAGGCTGAGGCAGGAGGATCACATGAGTTCAGGAGTTTAAAATTGCAGTGAGCTGTAATGACGTACCACTGCATTCTAGCCTGGGTGACAGAGTGAGACTCTGTCTCAAAACAAAAATAAAAACAAAAAACTCTCTCTAGATATTGCCAAACGTACCCTGCAGGGCAAAACTGCTTCTGGTTGAGAACCGCTCAGACTAATCCCCACTCCGGAGGCTAAAATGAAGAAAGTAGTGAATGGAGTAGGGCAAGTCAACCAACAGGGTCTGCAGCAAATTCTCTATACCTAGTTCTTCAAGGTTTCTTAATGAGCTTACTCACTACCATGCTAAGTATGCTGGAGAATTTATGAGAAACATACAAAGTGCTCCCATATTAAAAGTACTGACAATAAAGTTTGGAAAATCAGGACTGATACACAAAAAACAATCGGGAAAAATAAACAGTAAAAGGCTAGCTAAACCATAGAGGCAAGCAGGACATCCTTCACTTGTTTTAGATTGAGGGGGATAAAAGCACATAAGAATGTAGCCTGGAGTCCTTAATGAAAATGTCTCTTCAGAAGTAGAACTTGTATTTGAAGACCAGAAATATTTATACAGGTGGCAGGAAAGAAGGAAAACAACATAAAGAAAGATCAGAAAACAAGTGTGGTTAAAAGCTCAGGATCTACTCTCTGACAGACTCAAACCTAAGCCTCTGTGACAGTCATTTAACCTGTCTGCACCTCAGTTTTATCATCTGAATAATGGGCATAAGAACAACATCTATCTCCTAGGATTGTTGAGAGGATCAAATGAAAGCAAATCAATTACAAGAGCATCTAGCACATAGTAAACAATCAGTTGTTAGCTTCTATTTTTATTATTATTAGAGAGTTATATATCATTTAATATTATAATAATAATTCAGGAAGAGAGGTCACATGGCAGGAATCAAAGGATACCTACTAGAGAGTGGCTGTCATACCCTGAGCAGGATAGCCAGAAACTATATACTTGGTGGGAAAAGCCAGGCTCTTGATGGCCACAAGATACTGGCTGAGAGCCAGGCAGGGTGGCAGGAGAAGCCCTACAGAAGCACCATCCATACCTACCAAAAGGTGGTGGCAGGAGGGGTTGGCTGGAAGCTGTGGATGAAATCAAGTGAATGTCAAGGCATGGTCAGGTCAGTAATAAGACTTCGCAGTTATATAGGGTTTTAGCTTGCAAAGCATTCCTACATGTGTTATCTGATTGATACGGATGTAACAAAACTGTCCATAGGTAACAGAGAGCTACTCTAGCAAGACAGAATTCTATTAATCATTTGAAAAGTCACTGCCAAGCAAAGTCAAACAGTGGAAAGAAGTGGGAAATACAAGACTTGCCTTCTATTAGCACAAGAGACATGGATGTGAACCAGAGAATGATTAATGTAGTGTCTTTAATAGATATAGAGAAAATAGATAAGCTGTAAAAAAAAAAAAAAAAAATTCACTAATCTGTGCATTGTTATCTGTGAGCAGGCCACCAATGGGCCTTCTGAGACCCAAGTTCCCAGCTTCTGGGTCCCAATTCTTTTATGACCAAAAAAGAAAGGATAAAGGCCACAGGAACTATCAATTCTTCCTGATACCCTATTTTTCCCATCAGAGTTTCTCTAGCAGTTAATTTATACAGATGCTCCCCTGGGTCATACACATTAATTTTACACTAAGTTTAGTAAGTTCCAGAACCATACAATAAAAGTTTGAAGATAACTGAAGTTTGAAGGCACATAATAAAAGTTTAGCCTTGTCTCAAAAAAAAAATTACAAAGTACCCAGCAAGTACCTGAAAACCACAAAGGAAGAGAGCAACAAGGCCAGGTCAGCGTTTCCCATCACATCACATCAGTTTTAGTGACTGTGCCCATCCTCACTTGTCCAACTCCTGTTATCTGGGGTCATTTATGTAGTAACCCATAGATGAATACACTCTCTTTACTGTATACAATATATGTGCTCCCAACTTCTGTAAAAATTCAAGGTGTCCAGTACTTTCCCAAACATTCAATCCACTGATGGGTTGTGATAAATATTGAACAAGAGACTGATATACTTATAATAAAAACCTATGCCATGAAAACAGTGAATAGGAAAAAAATCCACTTATGAAGCGAGCAGTTAAGTATAAACTTTATTAATGCCACGAGTTGTGAAAACAACTTACCATTTGCAGTCTGTCCAACATTTGTTCTTTGTACTTTACCAAGGCCTAGAAAACAGGCTGCTCACCCTTTCTATCAAATACAGCGGAACCTAGAGTAGCTCTGTTCAATAGAAACGGAATGGGGGCTGTGTATGTAAGTTTACATTTTCCTGTAGCCGCATTTTAAAGAAAAGATGAAGTTAACGTTAACAACATTTTATTTAACCTCATATATTCAAAACATTATCCTTTAAACACGTAATCAATATAAAAAAATTATTAATGAGACATTTTACATCCTTTCTTTCATAGTTAAGTCTTTGAAATCTGGTCTGTACTTTACGCTTACAGCACATCTTAACTCGGACTGGCACATTTCAAGTGCTCAGTAGGTACATGTGACTAGCAGCAACCATATAGGGCCACACATATCTAGACCCTTAGAGTTACACACACATACAATATCCCTTTAATAATTTGTTCCATGTTTCTATAATGATCCAAAGAGGGAATGCTCTGCTCTCGTTTCTATGCTTATACACTCCTGGGATGGGATTACAGGAATACCAGCCAGTGAATGCCTGAAATTCTGCCACCGTAGCTTCCACTTAAGTCTTTAAGTATAGCGTACTTTAAGTTGTGTTTAAACAAAAATGCCCGTAAAAGGGGGAACACTATAAGCTAATATCTGTCTGTCATTAAACCTTAGGTTGCATAAACAGAACTGACAGCACATGCAGGGGGAGACGGTAGGGGCACAGAAGACAAAATTAGATGGCTAACTTTCGGCACATCTTGTCTCTGATCTTATCACAAGTCCCTGATCCAAATTCCCTTTCTTCACAAGAATTTGAAGGAGTTATTTCAATAACTCCTTGTCAAGAATAACTATTATTAAGAAACACAAAAACTCCTGGGGCTTCTTTGATTTTCAACCTAAAAACCTAAGGCAAATATTACAAACTCAAATGCCACAGGAGCCTGGGTGGGCCCCACATGGGAACAAGGGGCCAGGTGAGCCTGTGCCCGTCTGTGGGGGCAGCCTTAACCCCAGCCTGAAAGCCCCTGAGAATGTGGCCCCAGTGCTGCCAGGTCATCTATTTCTCAAAAGAAGTCACGAATCTGGATTTTCAGGGTCATCCCCTGATTTTTAACTGTTAGCCACTTATAGTATTGTAGGTAACAATGCACAACTCAGTGGGAAGTGACTACAAAGCAAATACAGCCTTGGGGAAGCAGTTTGCAAACTCTGGTCAAATATTTGAGGGACACAAGCAAAAATACTAAGAGTGGGCCTGGACCATGAGGGAAGTTAATACTGTGTCTGCTTCCAGCCATCACCTTTGCTGCCCTACAGAGGAGCCCAAACCAGGCCTGCTGTGCCCTCTCTGAGACCAAAGGAGAAGAAGGCCTGAAAAGGCAGGGCACCTTTCTGCCACTGTAGTGGTCTCCTGGGGCATTTTCATCTACAAAATGAGGGTGTTGGTTTGGGTCAGGGCAGCACTGGGAGGGCAGGATCCAAGGTGAACTGGAACACATTTGCCTATGGAAAGGGACAGCCCCCTTCTGAGGCCACATGATCATCCCCAGCAGTGAATACAGACCTGGCACAGCAGTGGCTACCCATTTCTTGAAAAGAAGCCAAAATTATAGATTTTTCTGGAAAATCTCCTAATCACTAAATTTTCACAAATTCAAATCATATTTCCACCACCATATAAGCCAAATGCAGTCCACAAGGCCACTTGTCTGTGGCCCCAGGATAGAATATCTCCCAGCCCCAGCATTCCACTTGCCTTACACCTGAACAGCGCATACTCGAATAATTTCATTTCATTCAGTGTTTCTTGGTTATAACACTGATGAGGGGAAAAAATCGATTCCTAGGCTAGGGCCACTGTCTGTGTAGAGTTTACACATTCTCCCTATGTCTGCATGGCTTTTCTTCGGCTACTCCGGTTTCCTCCCACATCCCACAGCTGTGCATATCAGGTGAATCACATGTCTAAATGGTCCCAGCGTGGGTGAGGGTGTGAGTGCAATGGGTGTGAGGGTGCCCTGCAATGCGATGGCATCCTGTCCAGGGCTGGTTCCCACCTTGCACCCTGAGCTTCCAGGAGAGGCTCCAGCCACCCTTCACCCAGAACTGGAATAAGCAGATCGTAAAACAATGAATGAATGAATACATGTTATTGTCAAATAAAAATCTGTCAAGCATACGCTAATCAAACAAATGCACAACAATCAATGATGTGGTATGAAAGTGCTCAGCAAGCCCACCACATTTGTTCTTGATTTTCAACTGCGAGATGGTAAGAGGGGCTCCTTACAATTTCCAGTTTGCAAACATATATTCCTTGATTGAACCCACCACCACTGTGACTGCAGTAGCTTCCTGGTTTCTCTGTTCTCTTCAAGCAGATTTACGCACCAAAAATTGGGCAAATAATTATCTTACTTTTATTAAACTTTCTTAAATATATACATAACTCACAGTTACTTCAATGTTTAATATTATAAGTGCTTTGGGTCTTTATGTAGAAGTTTGGTGATGTTTTTGTGACCAGAAGTAAGGAGTAGGAACTTAACCCATTTATATCAATTATCTTATGGTAAAATTGTTTACTTATATGTTGTTTTGCTTAAAGTCACAGTTTCCAAGAACCTACCAATGACATTGAGTGAGGACTTACTGTACATTCTCATGACTTCAGTACAGCCTTAAGTTAACCCCCTTCTCTACACATGTAAGCTTTGAAAGAGGTGCTAGTGACTGCAGGAGACTGAGAGACAAAGAGAAAATGAAACATGATAACCTGGATTCAGCTGTGGAATAGAAAAAGGACTTGAGTGGAAAAACTGGTAAAAATCCACATGAAGCCAGGGACGGTGGCTCACACCTGTAATCCTAGCCTCTGGGAGGCTGAGGCGGGTGGATTGTTCAAGGTCAGGAGTTTGAGACCAGCCTGAGCAAGAGCGAGACCCCTATTTTTAGTCTCTACTAAAAATAGAAGGAAACTATCTGGAGTTTTGGGTGTCATGTCAGTATGAAGGTAAGATGGGAAAAAGGTACAAGTTTAATTATTTTAGTGTGATAGGTGTGATGGTGATTTGATGAGCCATGTGAATTCTTGAGTGGTAATGAGAGTGGAAAGAGAACTAAAAATATATATATATAGAAAAAATTAGCTGGGCATGGTGGCGCATGATAGTCCCAGCTACTAGAGAGGCTGAGGCAGGAAGATGGCTTGAGCCCAGGAGTTTGAGGTTGCTGTGAGTTAGGCTGAAGCTACGGCACTCTAGCCCGGGCAACAGAGTGAAACTGTGTCTCAAAAAAAAAAAAAAAAAAAAAAAAACCACATGAAGTCTGTAGTTTGGTTAATAGTAGTATGCCAAAGTTAATTTCTTGGTTTTGATTAATTTACCACAGTTAAGTAAGATGTGAACATTAGGGAAAGCTGGGTAAAGGGTACATGGGAACTCTCTATTTTATCTTTGCCATTCTCCCATAAATCTAAAATAATTCTCAAATAAAAATTTTTTTTTAAAAAAGCTCCTTACCCTACTCAAAAATATGAATTTTACAGTATGTTAATTTTTTAACGGAATGTTTTCAAAACTTACTAGTAAGTAGTTCTATTAGTAAGTAGAAATATGTATTGCTTTGAATCTTCTTCACTCTAGTCAACGATGTGACTAAGAAAAACCAGAAAAGACTAAGAAAAACCAGAATGCACCAGAGTGGGTACTGTCCTTTGCTTTACAGTGTATGTGCAATAAGTAGTCGGTGGGGCACAAAATCAATGGACTTTTAGTAAAATATCAAATGGCTAAATTTAGATAAGTGTGATTAATTTGACTTTGTTTGAGAAGTTCCCAAACACCCAATAGCTTTTGCCTTAGAATATAAATTAGCTTACATTTAGAAGACTAGAGACATTATTTCCCAAACAAGAGAGGCAGAACTGAAATAATAAATACAAAAGCTTTGGCATGGAATACTGCAAACTGCACAATAGGCAGATATCAGTACCTCTTGGAGAGAGATTATTGACATAAATAATGTGCAATCTATTCAGATCACCCAGCACTTGAAACAGCATGTTAAGTCACAGCATCCTTACATTATCACATTTCCAACCAGTCCACTTAAATCCTTTTTGTTTTTGTAATAAGGCAAGATACACATAGATAAATAAGCTGGCATATTTTCAAAGGTATGTGGAAAGAACCATACAATGAATGGGACTCACTCAAATGAAACAGCATGAAAAGCTGTAGGAACTCTTCTCTATTTGCATTCTGTCTGCCATGCCTATTATTACGGTCTTAAATCAATTTGACATGTATAATAAATATACTTTAAAAGAAAACATGAAATAAAATAATTACTTTGATTAGTGATTTGTAGCAAGCAGATTTATGACTTTAAGCCAAAAGAAGGCTCAGAGCAAAAAACAGCCATTTTTTGTTTAACAAATATTTATAAAGCTCTACCATGACACTAACTATGTTCTAGGCCCTAGGAATAAACAGTGAGCAAAACAAAGGTTCCTGGCCTCGTGGAACTTACACTCTAGTAGGCAAAAGAAGAGATAAGTAGTGAGATAAATAAACAAAATATATATTCTGTTAGATTATGTTAAATGCTAAGGAATCATAAATGAGGCTAGGGGGACAGAAAGTCTGGGGAGGGGTGTTAAAAGTTAAGATGGATGGATAGAGAAGCCCTCACTGAAAAAGTGACATTTGAGGAAAGACCTGAAGGAAATGAGGGAGCCAGGCACATGGACACAGGGTGGGAAGTGAAAGGGAATTCCAGGAAAAGGGAAGAACAAATGCAAAAGTTCTGAAGTGGAAGTGGGCCTCGATTGATTCAAGAAACACAAGGAAACCAGAGTGTAGGAAATGCAGGAAGCAAACGGGAGGCAAGTGGGCATGAAGTCAGAGGGTAAAGACGGGCCAGAGCACACAATATCGTGTCGGTCATGTGGAGTGACATAATCTGAGCACATCTGATAACAGACTGAAGGAAATAGGCCAGAAGCAGAAAGACCAGTTAGAAGGATGCTCCATTAATCCAGCTGAAACTGATGGTGCCTCAGACCGGTACAGGTGACGAGAAATCGACTCTGAATATATTTTGAAGGTAGAGTCCACAGGATTTGCTGATGGGGTATGGGAGAAAGAGAAATCAAGAATGACTCCAGGCCAGGCGCGGTGGCTCACACCTGTAATCCTAGCTCTCTGGGAGGCCGAGGCGGGCAGATTGTTTGAGCTCAGGAGTTCGAAACCAGCCTGAGCAAGAGCGAGACCCCGTCTCTACTAAAAATACAAAGAAATTAATCGGACAACTAAAAATACATAGAAAAAATTAGCCGGGCATGGTGGCACATGCCTGTAGTCCCAGCTACTCGGGAGGCTGAGGCAGAAGGATCGCTTGAGCCCAGGAGTTTGAGGTTGCTGTGAGCTAGGATGACGCCACGGCACTCTAGCCCGGGCAACACAGTGAGAGTCTGTCTCAAAAAAAAAAGAATGACTCCAAATGTCTTCTCCCAAGTAAGTGGAAGAATGAGCTGATGTTAACTGAGAGGGGAAAGACTGTGAGGTAGCAGGTTGGAGATGAGTGGAGAATGAGGATCTTCCTTTTGGACATGTTATGTTTGAAATGCCTGTTAGACACATCCCAGTAGAGATGTCCAACAGGCAGCCAGATAAAGTTAAGAGGCCAGGTGTGACAGCTCACACCTATAATCCCAGCACTTTAGGAGGATGAAGTGGGAGGATGGTTTAAGGAAGGTCAGAAGTTGGAGACCAGCCTGAGCAAAAGTAAGACCCCCATCTCTATCAAAAATAGAAAAATTTAGCTGGGTGTGGTGGAGTGCACCTGCAGTCCCAGCTACTCAGGAGGGTGAGGGAGGAGGATCGCAAGAGCCCAGGAGTTGGAGATTGCAGTGAGCTATGCTGACACCACTGCACTCTACCAGGGGCGGCAGAGTGAGACTCTGTCTCATTCATTCATTCATTCATACATACATACATAAATAATAAAGGAGTTCAAGAGAGCCAGCCTACAGAAATAAATGTAAAGTCTTTATCACATAGACAACATTTGAAGCACGAGCACAGATAGAGAAGAGGAACAAGTACCGTGAGGCATAATTAGCAAAGGATACTGCAAAAGACCAGCCAGAGAAGAAAAAGGGACAGCATGAGGGGCAAGCCCAGGCAATCAAGTGAAGAACGTATTTCATGGAAAAGCATAATCAATGGTGTTAAACACTGCTAACAGATGAAGTAAGAAGACCTGACCATGGGCTTGAGCAATGAAATGTCACTGCTCCAACAAGAGCAGCACCAGTGGGAATAGGAAAGAAGGGTGCACACCCCACTGTGATGGGCTCAGGATAGAATGGGAGGGGAGATATTAGACATAATGAATACAGAAAGCTCATTCAAATATTCTGTTATAAGAGCAAGAAAAGAAACTGGTTAGGTTGGGCATGGTGGCTCACCTCTATAATCCTGGTACTTGGGGAGGCAGAGGTGGGAGGATCACTTGAGGCCAGGAGATCTAGACCAGCCTGGGAAATGTATGGAGACCTCATCTCTACAAAAAAATTTTAGAAGTTAGCCGGGAATGGTGGTGCATGCCTGTAGTCCCAGCTACTTGGGAGGCTGAAGTGGGAAGATCGCTTGAGTCCAGAAGTTTGAGGTCAGAGTCAGAGTCAAGAGAGGATGTTTTTATTTAATGGGAAAAATAATCACTTGTATGCCAGTGGAAATTTGGTCCAGAGAACAAAAATGACAACATAGGAAAGACAGGGGAAATTTCATGCAGCAGTGTCCTTGAGTGGGGTGTGGGGATGGAGATAGGATGCTGTGCCCGATACGGAGGCACGGGCACAGACACAGGAAGGCAGTGGGTGTAGCTGGCTGTGAGGGCACAGAATGCACAGTGAAGGGGCTTCACAACTTCCCGAGTTCCCAAGGGGAGAGAGACAGGATTGGAAAACTTGAAGCAAAGAGTCAAATGAGGATTAGGACACAGGTGTGAGGGATGACGGGGAGGCCAGGCTTCCTATGGTGACAGACATAAACAGGGATAAGAGGTGTGAAGAGGTTGCTTCTGAGGGTTAAGGCACAGATTGGTGGGGAGGCTGTGAGTGCAGAGGGGTCTTTCTGAGGATCCCATTTGACCCCTGCTGGGAAAGGCAGGGGGCTGAGAAGGTACAAACTTACTCCTGGTTTATGAGCCAGCAGAGGGATGCTTTGTAAAATTTGGCTCTTAAAAAAAAAAAAGTGGAAATACTGATTTGAGTAAATATCCTAGCAATTACCTCACATCTTTTATATCCAAAATAAATTTAAATCCTGTAGAATTCTGCATTTTTTAAAATCACAATTCAAACTACCCAAAATGTCATCAACTACAGCAGAGTGAGCACAAAAACATACAACTCTTTGAGCTGACGCACTGGTCATTGGATACTGTAAACATTCTAAATTGAGGAAACACCCCATGAGGTGCATTCTTCTTCAAGTACAATCTTATAAAACATCAAAACAATACGGAGTAGTGCCAGAGTGCTTAGGAAGGATTCTTACAAGGAAGCTGTGTGCTTGTTTTATGTCTGGGAAATAAGATTAGACAGATAGTTGCATCATATTTCCTGACAGGATTAGAGTGTGGTTACCATGGTAACCAGTAAACTAGGTGCACAGCTGGAGGAGAAAGTTAGAAGGCATCTTTTTCAAAAAGAATTAAATCTCATAATTTCAGACCTGGAAAGGATTTCTAAAGGCCCCATGGTTGAATCCTTCACCTGAATACCCTGGATAGTGTTTTTACATATAGTGAAACTATTAAAAAAAAGTCCGTATAAAAATCATCTGAGAGGCTGGGCGCGGTGGCTCACGCCT
>NW_012137303.1:2199472-2225043 GCF_000956105.1 Propithecus coquereli
TCCCAGCTACTCGGGAGGCTGAGGCAGGAGGATCGCTTGAGCCCAGGAGTGTGAGGTTGCTGTGAGCTAGGCTGATGCCACGGCACTCTAGCCCAGTGCTCGGGCAACAGAGTGAGACTCTGTCAAAAAAAAAAAAAAAATCATCCGAGAAAAATAGGCAAAAATGAAAGTTTTTGGTCATGGGTTGAGAGATGCTGGAAAACTTACCAGTAATAAGAAGTATGTAAAATAAAGAAAGATTTCAGGTCTTACTAGAAAGAGGAGAGAACATATACTTAGCCCTTCCTGTATGCTAAGCTCTTTATTTTCTAATCCTCACGACAATGTAACAAGGTTATGGAGTAAGTGACAGAGCTAAGATTTCAACCAGGATTGGCCTAGCCCTAAATCAGTGCTGCCTCCTAGAGACCCCCAGTGGCCCTGTCCCTCTGTGACCTGCAGTAAGAGGAGGGCAGGAAGAGAGCAGGGAAGCAACCAGTCTGCCTCTGCCACCAAACAGCTCAGTGGCCTTGGGAAAGTCACTCTCTTATCTTCTTTGAACCTGAGTTTCTCCATCTGGAAATGAGATTAAATGACCTACTCACAGATGGAAAACCAAAGATCCACATAAATCTCAGGCCTAGTTTCACAGATACTAAGTCATTTTCTCTCAAGAAATCTTAATGGTCTAATCACCCCGTGATGTTCCTGTCCCGTCCAAAACATCCTTATTATGCCAAAGTCTCTCCCACCTTACCCCTGAATTCCTCCAAATGTGGGCTCCTCACCAGCTAATGAAGAAACTCACTGCAACTTTAGATAACTAACCACAGTAAGCTCTAAAGATAGACACTTCTTTTAAGCAATGCTTCCCAACCTTTTCCTCACCAAGGCACACATGTGCCCCGCTCCACCTTTCCAATATTATTTCTGATTTCTGTTCTCTGTGCTTCCTCAAAGATCATGGACATGGTTGAACAATCTGTATCCATAATGTTCTCAGGACCCTAGGAAGAAATTCTGTTGGGCTAAGAGGCTTAAATGCATTTAGAAAAACTAGGTCTTTCTTATTACTTCTCCAACATATTAATATTTTTAACATTCTGGGTGTGTGTGTGTGTATCTGTGTGTGCGTATGTGTGTGCGTAAATAAAAAACAGATAATAGGAATTGAAGGGTTATGCTCTGTTAGTACCCACACTCACCACCAGTTCCACTCAGATGCAACTATATTCTTTTCTTCTAGTTCTAACCACTTCTTTTAACAATCTTTTTAATGTCCCTGACATCTTCTGCAAGTCTCAGAACTCTCTGGATTCAGACTACCTCAATTTAAATCCCAGCTCAGCTACTTAACTAGTTGTGTGACCTACAGCAAACACCTAAAAGTTCAGCACCTCAGTTTACTCCTCTGTAAAAAGGTGATAATAACAGCACCTCATAAAGTCGAACAAGGATGTAAAGTGCTCAGAAGAGCGCCTAACAGCGCGTGTAAATGTTAGCTACTATGACTGCAGGTTCCCCTTGACTGTGAGCCTTCTATCTTTTGTGTGTTTCCTTTCAAGATTTAAGTTCATTAGAAAACTGCCACACTGTTACACTCATTCCTTTTGGTACTTTCCCCTTATTTTCTGTGATGGAATCATTTATTACATGGTCAGAATTTAAATACCTGATGAGAGTTTCCTAACTCTCCTGACATCTGGACCCTGATCTGTCACTTAGAAATTCTTATTCAGTTTTTTCTTTTAAACAATAACTTCCTTAACAGCCTTTTCCAGCATTTATTGTTGAAGTTGATTCTACTGACTGACCATCCTGCACACAGGGCATTCTGGATTTCTCTTTGTAGGGAGTGGCCCACAGTCTTCTTCTGATCCCTCCTGTCCCCTGGCCAGGGTGACCAATGCCCTCAGCCAATAGCATACATTTCAAAGAAAGATGGCCAGGGATTGGGGTGCAATCTGAAGTTGTGGAACAAAGCTACACTAATCGGCCTATCTGAGAATTAAACCTCTGGTCTTTGGCTTCTTTAAGTATTATCCCCTAAACGAATGACCCAATATTCTTGGGCTCTAGCCAAAAGCAAGACATTCTAATCAGATCGTTCCTAGTCATTTATGAAGTCCTACAAGTTGAGAGTTATCAAGTAATCAATATTCTGTATCTAAAATGTTGTGACATAAACACTAGTTCAAAAGCAGCAATCCTTTCAAAAGACATTAAGATATACACTGGACACTAAAGATTTTAATGGAAATTGACTTTAGAAGTAACCAGACACCCTCTCCTTTACTATGTAGCTTGAAAAATAAACGACACACGCTAAAGGAAGGTCTGCCCCACTGGGTTACCTGGGGAGAGGGTCAGATTCAGAGGCTCAATCAAATTTCTATTTTAGCTTTATCTAGAAAATAGTCTTTGACTATGGTGAGGCTAAAGAAAACATCTTAAGAAGATAAGCAATGAATTTGTAAGGAGGAAAAAGTGACAAGGAGCAAAATAAATAATGAAGCTGACACAGTTTCTTTAAGTTCAAAAACAATGCAGGCAGAATGGGCATGATGTTGGGATCTTACAAAGTGGGGAGGGAGGCATCTATAGTCAACTCTATTTTAATAAAATCACCACAACCCCTATCACATACTGAGCATGTGCCAGTAAATGACTATACTAAGAGTGTTTTTATACTATACCTCATTAATCTTTATAAAGGCCCTTATGACACAGATTATTGCAATTTAACAAGGATAAGTAATTTGCCCAAGGTCACACAGAGCAAGATTGAGACTGAAGCTCCAAAGCCCTTACTGCCCTCGGTCTGCACCAGTATCCTTGCATCTTCATGGCCATTTCCCAGCCAGAGGCAAACTTGACCCTGCTAAGAACTGAAGCTTCTATCTGTGCCCTTACCGATACTGGACACTGCAGAAAAAAATACTACAAAATTGCCTAAGGCCATATTGCTAGGAGATGCTATTTTAATCAAAGAAGAATATTTGAAATATCGTTAATACCTGAATATCCACCACACAAGGAGGAACACTGAAAACTGGACAGACTCCATGACAGAAATCAAAGTAAGTTCAAAAAGGATCAGCCGGGATTCACAGAAGGAAAAAGATCTCCTTCCCCTATGCTACATTAAGGGGTAACTTTGTACCAGGGAAGACTCCAATTAGCCCCTCCACAAATCTCACAGAAGAGAAGAGGGAGGTGGAGGTGAGGAAAACCTAACACTACCTTCATATGCTAGCTAGAAGCCTGCCAGTTATCTACAGTGTCCAAAACTCACGTATTCAAATGACTTCCCAAGAGGGTTTAAATGGCTAAGGATAGGAAATCATTTTCCTTCCCAGCCCGGGCTAAGAGGTTGTGGGTGTGCATGGGAGCAGTGATTTTAATGACCTGCCTATAGTGTAAGCAACAGCTTCTTGATTTTCACCCCCTCAAGTTTGTTGTGGTGATTTTCATTTATTTTATATTAGTGGGGGAATAAATGGGAACCAGGATAATGAAAAAAGTCAAGAAAAGGAATTCTGTGGTTTTTCTCATTCACGGAATGTACAAATTCCATCAAAACTATAATATAGCCTTTAGGGGCCCTTGAAGGGAGGATTAACCCTGGCAGAGACTCAAATTCTAAAACAATGGGATCGCCCTTCAGTTTTCAGGATATAAAACTTATGTGCTGTTTATTTTCATTTTACATAACTTTCAGAAGTTACATAACAAATAAAAATAGCACAACCCAAGAAGCAACATTTAAGTGTGAAATCCTTTCATAAACAGAACTCATTCATCAATACAGTTGTTATAACCCAATCGATGGCTCACTCATTGGAAAAGTGTTGAGCACAATTTCATTAGAATAAAATTTTCTGAGCTGGTCCTATAAAATAAATGCAACAATTTATATTTGCTCATAGGTAATGACATAATGGCAAAACCATTATCAAAAATACAAATTCTCCTAATAAAACCAGTCAAGAAATAGACAAAGTAGGACCAGCTCTTTTCAGTAAAACTAACATATAAAGACAGAACCACTAGGGCCATCTGTGAAATAACCTGCATGCTATTTCCATCTTATGCACAAAAAATGCGTAGACTGATCTGACAAGTAACCTGTACACAACAGAGTCTACCAAGGGGCAAAAGTTCTGCGGATATAACTGAGCAGTGTACAGTCATAGCAAATGGAGTATCACGTTCCTATCACGTTAACGACTATTCATAGCTATAACAGATAGTACCTTTCTTTGTATTCTAAGCCTTTTTGATTGAAGAAATGTTTTTCATATCTTTAGTGAGCTAAAATATTCGTCACTAAATGAAAGTTTGCAAAAGCTCTTCATTATGTCATGTCCACTCTGACCAAACAACACTCTTTGTGAAGAGAACATTTTCTAGTATTTTATTTCACTATGTAACAAAAGAATCATTCACTATGTTGCCCTCATTCCCGGCTGGTCTCATTCACTCCACTTGAGGAGCCTCTGACCCACAACCACCACAATCGCCCTTCACACTTGTGTTTTCTCTATAGCACCTTTCAGAGAACAACACTACACAGTTCAGATGTCAATGATGCCATCAGGGACATGGGATCTTTTAGAGGATGTTGGCTGGTTACACCATTGTGTGATAAGACAATTAACTTGACATTCATTTTTTAGAGTTGGTCTAGATCTCATTTTACTTCCAACATCCTTATGTTATATAGAGATGAGATCATCGAGGTCAGAAGAAATGTGCCCAATTACCACAATACAAATAACAAAACAGAAATGCACAAAGAAAATAGGTTCTGATAGTTCATAATGTTAAATGAGTTTTAAACAGTTCTTGGGAAATGATATGAAGTGAAAATATATTATGGGAGCAAATACTGGAAGCTGAACCATCAACGTTTGAATTTTGAATAGATAACATGGTTGATTTGCAGTAAGACATTTATTAACTTAGAGATGCATGACAATAAGGAAGTAAAGAAACACATTTGGATATCTCTACATTTTTTAAAAGGCAAATAAATGATAAATATTAGTTTTCTTAAACCTTATAACACCATAATCTAATCTAATAACTGCTCGATGGGTAAGTATTTCACTTAGTAGAGCAGGCCTAGTTTATTTAAACCCAATATATTTATGTTTAATCTGTACACTTTTAAAGGGCCTTTTAAAGGGCAACTATGCCAAAACTATAAGTGTTAGTGGAAACAGAATTTCAAAATGAAATTCTAAATGGCTCCTGACTCTGAGGAAGATATAGAAATTAAAGTTTGTATATATGCATTGTTCCGCAAAGGGCACATCTAAAACAGTGATTGAAATAAATCATTTTCTGCAACAAAGCAGGGTATAACTTGACAAACGCTAAAATAATTGCTGGATGTTTATTAATTGTTTTGATTCACTTATTCATGTAAACCACATTTATTGACTACCATGTACTATACTATGTACTATAAAAGGGGCCTAAGGGTATAAAAAACGGAATAAGACTAGTTTTTCAGGCTTAATAAAAGCTTATAATAATAATAGATTAAAAATATAAATAATAAGTAATAGGATCTTTGTACAGGCACTTTCATGAATGATTTACATGCATTAACCCATTTAATCCTAACAACAACCCTAGGAGATAAGTAATATACTATTATGTACAGATGAGAGCTGAAGCACAGAAGTTAAGTGGCTTGTCCAATGTCACACAGCTGGAAGCTGGGTTTGAACCCGAGCAATCTGGGACCACAGCCCACAACTCATTGCCACCATGTGGCTTTAAGCCTTTCACGGGGTTCAGGGAAGGTGGTGAAGAGAGGCTGTCACTGGAAGGGCTTCCTAGGAAGCACACACAGAAGCTGAGTCCTGAAGTACAGACTAGGAAAAGAGTGATATTCTGGTCTTCAGGTGGTGCAACAACCCACGAGCATGGAGGGATGAAACCCGTCATTGTCAAAGAGAGCAAGTAGGTCCTAAAGCCAGAACAAACAGTGTGTGCAAGGAGGGGCAGGAGAAATGGCTGGAAAGGGAGGCAGGGGCCAGAAAACAATACCTGAAAGCTGGGGGTAGGGGAGCCATGGGTGTTTGAAGGGTTTTGTTTTTTTTTTCTCTAGGTGGAAGGAGGATGAACTTGGACAAGGAGGCAAGTTGGGAAGCAATTAAGGGCCTACACCAAAGTGATGGAAATGGTCAGGAGACCAACCATTACAGTAACAGAGCAGAATGGAGATCCCACCAGACACGCACACCCTTCCTATAAAAGACATGCACATCTCCCACATAAAATGAGTTTAATTGCCTGCAAGGGATGTGGAAACTAGAGACAAGAAGCAAAACTATGGAGACCAGCACAGGGGGAGGGAAGGCATATTGAATATGGGCTCGAGGCTTCAGCTCTCATCCACCACTCCACAGCGGGCAACCTGGAACAGCGCACGTGGCCACTCAGGTGCTCAGTTCTCTGCAATCAGGCTAGCAATGGACCGTAAGTCCCCTCCTTGTATAGACAGTCTCTTAATACCATTTCTCTGAATATCATTTCTCACCTGGGGACATGTCAGAATTAGTAAAATGTTCCATCCTATTTCTCTCCTTTATTAGTTTAAACAATTGTTCACATTTAAGCATAGCTTCAGAAAATCACAAAGAGTTTAAAAATAAGAGCACCACCACATTCTTAGAAAATGCTTTTTTTTTTTTTTTTTTGAGACAGAGTTTCACTGTGTTGCCCGGGCTAGAGTGCCATGGCGTCAGCCTAGCTCACAGCAACCTCAAACTCCTGGGCTCAAGCGATCCTCCTGCCTCAGCCTCCCGAGTAGGTGGGACTACAGGCATACACCACCATGCCCGGCTAATTTTTTCTATATATTTTTAGTTGTCCAGTTAATTTCTTTCTAATTTTTTAGTAGAGACAGGGTCTCGCTCTTGCTCAGGCTGGTTTCGAACTCCTGAGCTCAAACAATCTGCCCACCTCGGCCTCCCAGAGAGCTAGGATTACAGGCGTGAGCCACCATGCCCGGCCGCATCTTTTTAAATAAACATTGCATCAAAATGGAAATTGCTTAATGACATTTTCCAGAATACAGAATTTTCAGAAATCTCATTTCATTTTCATAATTTAACACATCCTTATAAGTTAAACCCTGGCGTTATTATCCATTCCTTATCTTATAAGGAAATCAAATCAACAGAATTGCATGCTTTCAGGATTCTCACAGATTAACTAACCATCTACAGAAAACGCCTGAGTAATACAAGAACCCAAGCTACAAGTTGTAACATAAATTGCAATTTCAAATACACACACACACACAGACACACACACACAGAGCAGCACATTTGATTCCCAGAGAGACAAGCCTTTCTTAACTTCATTGAAAGAAAAATACATAAACCCACACAGGACAGTGAAATGAACAGAAAGGACAGGAAACCTGCGTTTATCTTCCAGATTGGCTTATTTGTATGACCTCAGTCAAGTATCTGAACCTATGTACGACTCAGTTTCCTCATTTGTAAAGATGGGATATTTCACAGGACTGTGGTGAAGATTAGATGACAGAAGAGATGTGAAAGAGTCTCTGATTTCAGATTGTTACTGTTTGTGCTTCAAAAGACGTCACCATCTCCAATGGCTCACTCCCCGACTTTGATCGGAGGTAGTCAAGACTGGCCATCTAAACACTTGCCAGCAAATCCCTTCCCTTAGATGTGCAAGCAGTTGGCCTTTCTCTCAGAACATTCCAGAAACCCCAATATCATTCTTAATAGATTGCCACAGAATGGGGCTGCTCAAGGTCCATCTCAGAGCTAATTTTTTTTAAAGAAATCACAAGATAAATATTTATCAACTCAGCAAATGACAATAAATAATTAAATAAATTAAAAGAATTAAATTATTAATAAAATATTATATCAAGTATCTAGTTGAAAGGTTTTGATAACAAAATCCAGAATGAGTTTTCTAGGATCTGGATCAGTAAAAAAGGGGAGATTATTCAACCTGAGTAACTGCAAATTCCCTGTCTGATTGAGATGTTAATGGTTAGCAGTTGGTAGCAGAAAACAGAATTTACAAAAGCCAACAAAGCAATTTATCCTTACAACAAATCAACAAGGAGTGAGAGTCAGCCAAAGAGTGAGTACAAGTTCACACAACTTCATTCGCTCTAAGTAATTAATTGGTATAAGTGAATTGATATGAGGGTGGGGAAACCAAGATGCTCTCTGTTTCCAGCACCCTCTCAAAGCAGGAAGACCCTCAGCTCCTTGGTCCCCTAACTCTGTTCCACTCTCTCTGCCTGAGATAGCCACTATGAGCTGCAAGGTTTTCTAACCAATTTCTCTAACATTTAACACCAGAATCACTACTCAACTCTGAGCTGCACCAGCCTCCAGGTGTGTTCAACAGAGCCTTTGAAAAAAATAACTGTTTTAAGTGCTGTCCTGAATACACATAACACACACACACACACACTCACACTCACTCACTCACTCTCAGAAAACACCAGCAGAGGAGAAAAAATACAGAGAAAGTACATTCTAGGGTCAGTTCTGTGACTCATTATTGCTGTGATGCTGAGCAAGCCTCTGAACCAAAATCCGTACCTAAGTATAATGTCTGGTACTAACATGTTAAAATACTGGAAGAAAAAAGGCTGTTGTCTCCTTAATAACCTATAAAACATCAAGAAGTAAACAAAGGTTCAACACATAAATGCACATATAAGAATAACATCTATTGGATGTTGGGCAGGGGGAGAGGGAGGGGACGGGTATTTGCATACACAAAGAGTGCAATGCGCACCACCTGAAGGATGGACATATTTGAAACTTGGACTTAGGGGGGGAGGAGGGGCAAGGGCAACATATGTAACCTAAACATCTGTACCCCCATAATATGCTGAAATAAAAAAAAAGAAGTAAACAAAGGTAATACAGAGCCTCCCAGTTTTCCCAGAAAGAAAGAACAACCCTACCCTCACCCCTACCCCCACCCCCAAGAAAATGACAACCTATTGCAACATTTCAAGCTGGGTTCCTACTGAGAGATATTTATAGATGTCTCATTTAAAACAACAAACAAAAAACCTTCACTGTCATGTAGATTTGGGAAACACTGCATACTAATCCCACTCTTGACCAAGCACAAAACATATTCAATATTAAAGGCTCTGAAAAGTTCAGCTGTTCAAAGAAAGAAACTTCTTTCTTTAAACTTATTTGACTAAAGGAAACTTTATTCATTTAACACCTCTGAAACTGGCATTCCAAGGGATATAATGTAGCACATACGGAGGTGGTGGGGGGGTCTTTCACATTTCTCAAGAAACTCTGCTTTTCTAGGTAAGGGCATCCTTTGCCACTGCTCAGATAGGATTCCTCCATGTGGCAGGAACCACAGCACAGGCAGCTCTGAGCGTGTACTATTTAGTCTCTCCAGGGGAAAGAGAGGGGCTCTTTCCAACGCAGTTATTTCCAACAACCCCAATGAAGGACTCTTGGGTCATATGTCTACTCCCTGGACTAATCACTGTGGCCAGGGGACTAGGGCACGGGTACCAGCAGGCACAGAAACATCAGATCTTCTTCTGTGGCTGGGGAAGCTGAAGCCACAGTGGAACTGCATGGTTGCAGTCAGGCAAGAAGTTTCCTAAAAGAAGCCTTGCGTATGTGCGCACCTGTGCAGGGAGGGCATGGGTAGGGAGTTGAGACAGAATCTCTACCTAAACGACATCTCCTTTTGGATATGTAACCATAATTTCAAATTAGTGCGACCCAGATGTTTTCAGCTCTACATTCCTTGCTCCCCAATTTGCTCCACCCCTCCCTCAGTCACCATCACATACCTAATCAAAACCTCAGCATCATCCTTGACTCCTCTTTTCCCCTTACTCCCCACTTTTAAACTTCAGCAAATCCACTTGATTCTACCTTAAAAATATATTTGCAACCCACCCACTTCTCTCCACCTTCACCGACAACACTCACCCAAGCCACCATTACCTCATACCCAGATGAGTGCAGTCCACCCACTTCCATTTCTGCCTGCCTGTCCTATTCACAATATTCTCAGTGCTCGGCACATGACAACCACTCGATAAATATTTATAAACAAATGGATAAATAGGAAAAGAGCTGCTAGGCTGGGCAGACAAAAACAGCAGATTGCCCGTTCAACCACTACTTGGGTTTTTACGACTATTATGACTGAAATCTTTAGCTCCGAGGCTCCTGGCAAAAAAAGTAAAAAGCAAACACAGCATTTTTTTTAATTGATTGATTTTTTAAAAGGAAGCATACAAGTTTTAAATGAGAAAAGCTCTTTTTTCCTGGCACTAAATGCTAAAAGCAATTTAGAATAGGAGCTATTCATTCAACAAATATTCATAGGTCCTTAAATAAAGCACTGAATTGCAAAACAGCCTGATGATTCCTTTAACAAAAATAAAAACCATGGACACATCCTTCATACTTGGCTTCTCATATCAACTTTTTGCTAAAAGCCAGAGACAAACATCAAAAATTAAAGTAGTGGGCTTCCAGGAGTGCAGGATAATGGGGTTCAAACCAGGTAGCTTTCTAGAGATCTGACGAGGACTGACCCTGACTCCCTGGGGAAAGATGCCTCACTGTCCTGCACAGGGTGGTGAGGCAGAGTAGGAAGATGTAGGCTGCAGGGTCAGACAGATGCACATTCTTGCCTTCTTCCCATTCCCACTGACGAGCTTTAGGGAACTGCTGAAGGATTTTAAGTAGCGGCACAATAGACTTGGATTTGCAGTTCAGAAAATCACTCTGGCAGACAATGGATCAGAGAGACCACAGGCTGAGGGGGCTAGTTAAGAGGCTACTGAAGTTTTCATGGAGAGCGATGATGACAGCCTGAACTAAATTTTTACTGAACTTAGTACCTACAAAATCTCTTTAGCCTACCATGGGCTGTTGCATCAGTGGAGTATCTATTACAGGAGTGGTGCCCCAGAACATGCAATCCTTTCTCAGAATATTTTGTGCATTGTGCACTGCGGCTATTGCCGCATCCTCTACAGAGGTCCTTGCATAGCACAGAACATTTGAATTGTGCAACTTCCATATAATAATAAACAGAAGAAAAGTTGTTTTGATACCAGGAGGCTGGAGGCGGCTTAGAATTAACTAGTCCCAGTGTGTGAGCAAAGGTAATACTTTAATCCTCAGCTTCCTCAGGCAGAACGTGCTGCCTGCCTGCCTCCTCCCAGGAAGTTTGCTGCTGCTTGTTGAAGAGTGATTTCCCATAGTAACAATGTTATAATCAAATGAATTTATACAATTAATTTTGATAAACATGAGTCACTTCTGCAAAACTTTTAGCAAAATTATAAGCTCCCTCTTCCCCCACCCTCCCCCTCAAAAACAAACAAAAAAAAAACCTCTTGAAATATAAATCAGCAAAATGATAAAAAAGATCAACAATCCATCCTCAATCTAAGCCCATAATGGAGCATTTAAACTGGTTCTTCAAAACAGCAAAGAGCCAGCACTTCTGAAAAATGTCTCACCTAATGCAGCAGGTAAATCATAGCTAGGGCCATTCCAGATCTTACCCTTTCCTGTCTTCTATAACCAAAAAGGATTTTCTAACTTGCTTGCAAGTTTCCTGGTCTCCCAGCCTCCATCCTGCCACACTGTAATCCAGCTACCACACTGCAGACAAAATGGAAATCAGGACATCTGGCACGGTCCCTCCCACCTGTAATCCTAGCACTTTGGGAGGCTGAGGCAGGAGGATCGCTTGAGGCCAGGAGTTCAAGACCAGCCTGGGCAACATATGAGATTACTGCCTCTATTTAAAAATTAAATTAAATTTAAAAAAAAAAATAGAAATCTGATCATCTCCCTCCTTTCCTAGCTCCCCAAAATCTTCAGCAAAGCCCTCCATGACTTAGCCTCTCTCTATTCCCCAAATTGAACTTCACCCTTTAAATTCCTTCTCTCATTTGTCATTACCTGGGTAGCTCTCATTCGGCCCTTAAAGCTCAACCAGTCATCAACTTCTCTGAGGGAGCATCCTGCCAGCCCTGGACTAAGCCAGGTGCCAGTCTAGAATCCCACAGTGCCATGGGCATACCTCTTACCACATTGTACTGAAATTCTTTGTTGGAATCTACATGTTCTCTTTGTCTTACTTATCTTCCCACCCTTAGTAGCAGCACAAGGCCTAACCCATCAGGGGCACTCCACTCATGTTTGCTGAACTATTAATAATTACAGAATGAAACTCTCACCTTACTTCATCCTCAACTCCCTACTTTCAATTTCCTGACCTACAACAGTGTGCCTCAATGCACACAAATGGGTTCTTTTAACCATAAATCCCTGATGCCGAATAGCATCACATGCTTTTCACAAGGTCATCATTAAACAACTCATATCAAAGAATGTCTTCCTAGATGAATGATGAGCTGATGCCCAGGCTGGGATTGAAACTTTGCAAATATCCTCTTCTACAAGGAACAGCCTGAACGACTTCTGGGGGGAGAGATATACCTGTTTCTTTTCTCATTATTTTCCTCAATTCTATCTTTCAAAACACACATACAGAGACAACAGCTGAGATACTTTGAGTATCTTTGAAAAATTCTGCTTGAAACAAGAAGAAATCTGCATTTAGGTATGACTGAACAGGTCATCAGATCTCGTTTGACCTCTCCAAAAGATCCCAGTGCATTCCACTTTTATATATGTGCTTTCTCTCACTCATATCCTGATCTGAATACCAGCAGTGTCTTAGTAGACAGGATGATTTTCCCATCCTCTGCTTTTGCAAAGATACTACAAACTTCTGAATGTGCCACATCCTGATCATTTAGGCCAAGTACCAGCAAACTCAAATGTATTAAAAGGCCAAGGTGGCTTTGTAAAAAAGCAAACCAGTCTGAATGGAAAACAGTCTTGAGGACAATGACAAATGGCAGTCAGCATGGGCTTCAGGGCCAATGAGAAACACTAGGGCACTCTGGGGGTTGTGGAAAACTGGAGAGAGCCTGCCACTGCTGAAAGAAAGGGCTCGGTCACTACCCAGCTCTTTCAATTCTTGCTGGGCACAAACCAGGCCTAGTGTTCCCAGGTCTGTTTTTTCTTTTTTTTTAAGAGAAGCTGGAATCTCAATTTATGGCTGAAGTCTCCCAATTTTTACATGTTGGGAATCAGTTTCTATTTTTTAAACACTGTAAATTTAAAGTATACTAGAGCAGACTGCAAGCCACCAGCTTGTGACATCTGCTTTAGGCTAAGTTGCTCATTATCGTTTTAAATGGCCAACTGATTCTTACGAACTTTTGTCTTCTCCAACACAACATAAAGATCTTTTGTGACTGGAAATACATAAGACCCTCCTAAGACTGGCACCCATTGTAGAGCCAAAGACTTAATGACTCGTGCTCAAAAACAGCTGGATTAAAATATCGATGTTAACTAACATGAAGTTTTGTCTAGCTCATCATTTCAGGAGATTTTTTTCCCCTCACATTTCAATTTAATTACCTCAATCACTGGTTTTACAAGAAGTCAGGAGAGAAGAGGTGAAGACTTTCATAAGTATGTATAATGAAATCTGAGCAGGTAAGGAAGAGGTGACATCTGGATTCAGAGAAATGTAACTTACACAGAAAAGAAACAAGGCCTTGCAGCTCAGTAAGGAAGAAAAGGTAAATAAATTAAACATGCACACGAGAGGGAAAGAAATAGGACATCAAAGTAGAAAAGAAGCTTTTAATGAAATGACCAACAGAGCTCATGGTCTGAAGCTACTTTAATGCAAGATTTATGGCACTATCTAGAAAATTCCTAGGCCAGTCTTTAAAGACCAAGCCCTACACTGAGCATATAAAGACTGCTTTTTTTTTTTTTTTTGAGACAGAGTCTTGCTCTGTTGCCCAAGCTAGAGTGCCATGGTGTCAGCCTAGCTCACAACAACCTCAAACTCCTGACCTCAAGCCATCCTCCTGCCTCGGCCTCCCAGAGCGCTGGGATTACAGGCATGAGCCACCACGCCCGGCCTAAAGACACTTTTTGTTCTGTGCAGGACTTGCCAGTAAAACTAAGTTTTAAGTGCCTTGCTGTAGTTCAATCTCCTTTAAAATATCTCATTATCCTTTATCCCTTTCCTATACCTCTGGCTTGTCTTGCTAAACACCATTCTGTGAGCCCAGTGCCCACAACTCCTCTTCCACACATGCTCTTCCCAAAGGAGCTTGGTACAGAAGAAAGAGATGTTTTAGACCTAGATTTAAATAGGCATTGTCTTTACTAGCTCATTTCCTCATCTCCTAATGAGGGAAATACCACCTATTTCAGAGTGGGGATTAGATGAAATAACAACTCCAAAGACCCTAGGCTCAACGGTTCAAACATAAATGGTGTCGAACATTCATCCCTCTCTCCAAGCCCACATCCTCCCACCTAAGCCCCAATGTTTTATCGTTTATAACCTGAAATGTTAAAAATAGAAGTTTCTCAAATATTGACCATACTAAACAGAAACTTGTAGAGATATGCAAGCTATAAGTCCCTTTTTCTTATTCACCAATATAAATTTGCTGAGTGACAAATTAACTAAGACTATCAATTCCAAGAAGTTGGATTCAGTAACATGATATGAGGCACTTAAGTAGTGGGCTTAAGTGGGTATCAATAGTCAGGAATAATTTTTATTGCAGCCTGTTATGCTAGTTGCCAGGAATTTTTTTTAAATCTTGGATGTCGTTTTAAATATAGTAATAAAAGAAAATATGACCGGCTGTTGAAGCCCATATGCTACTCCTTTTCAGGACCACAAAATGCTCATTCAGAGTTTGTTTGTGCACAGCAAGTAGCAGCCGGAGTGGAGCCAGGGAAATCGATGAAAACTCACTGTTTGGAAAACTAGTAAATAGAAAACTGGGGCTGTGTTTCTCTGGTTTCTTCTAATCTTAAACCCCTGATGCAAATCAAGTTGATCCTTGAATTTTTATTTCAATTTCACTGGCAGTCCAAATAGAATGCCTAGCTAATGATCTCTATGCTACAAATCTCAGCTTCATCATAATGAACTCTCAGAAGCATTAAGCACAGATGATCACTGTTCTGGAAATATTTCCCCATGAAACCACATTTTCCTGGTTCTCTTCTCTTCTCACTGGCTCACACTCCTCTGAACGTCAAGAGTTCCTTCTGGCTCTCAGTCCTTTGCGTGTGTGCTCTCTCTCTCTCTTTCTACCCCTCTCTGTGAGTGATATCACACCTATTCCAATGGCTTTCTTTTCTTTCTGAGACAGGTCTCACTCTGTTGCCCCAGCTAGAGTGCAGTGGCGTCATCATAACTCACTGCAACCTCCAACGCCTGGGCTCAAGCGATCCTCCTGCCTCAGCCTCCCAAGTAGCTGGGACTACAGGCAGGCACCACCACACCTGGCTAATTTTATTTCTATTTTTTATAGAGACGGGGCCTCACTCTTGCTCAGGCTGGTCTCAAACTTTTGACCTCAAGCAATTCTCCCACTTCCGCCTCCCAGAGTGCTAGAATAACAGGTGCCGTGAGCCACAGCACCCAGCCTCCAATGGCTTTAAATACTCCCTGTACACTGGCAAGTCCCAACTTCTTTCTTGAAACTAAACATATCTTCTGTGGGCTGTATACTCATATTGTCATTAATGGCTTGACATCATCACTTGAACATTTCATGGAAATTCCAAACTCAATCAAAATGTGTACAAAAGTTATATGCTTTTCCCACCCCTATCAATCTCCCTCAGCACACTAAATAAGGACCACATCTACCCAGTTGCTCAAACTCATCACTGATTTCACCTTTTTCCTCAAGTCCCATATGCAAGTTCTATCATTTGTATATTTAAAATGTATCCTGAATCTGTCCACCTCTCAAAATCTCCTCCGGCAATCCCTAGACCAGTGGTTCTCAAACTTTTCCGTACATCAGAACATCCAGATGACTCATTAAAGTAGATTTCTGAGCCCCAGGCCCAAAGTTTCTGATTCAGCAGGTCCATGAGAAGGCTGATAATTTACATTTCTAATAAGTACCCAGGTGATTCGATGGGGCTGATCCTGAGATCATCACACTCTGAGAAGACTTCCCTAGACCAAGCCTAACCTCTCACCTCTACTACTGTAACAATGCCTTAATCCCTAGTTTTACCATTGTCTTGCCTCCCTCTAATTTATTCTCTACTTAAAATCCTCAGTAATCACTTTAAATATATCAGATTATGTTATTTCCCTATTTAAAATAAAATCCAAGCTCTTTACTAACCACAATGTATATGGGCCAGCATGACTTTCCTGATATTCAAGCCTCGGTATCCTTTTAGCTTCCCTAAAACCACAAGCTTCCCCAGGGCCTTTGCACATTCTGTTGAATCTGCCTAGAAATCCCTTCCCCTTACTCTTCCAATGACTGGCTCTCTGTTTTCCTTCAGGTCTCATCTTAAATGTCATTTTTTCAAAAATGTCTCATCTGACTACCCTACATAGCTCCCTACCCTATTCCAAATTCCCTATCACTATACTCTTTTCAACAATTTTTAGCCATTACCACAACTAGTGTGTATGTGTATGCACACATTTACTTGTTTGTCTCTCTTGCTGCCTAGCAAAATGATTCAAGCCATATCTGTTATATCTGTTATATGTCCCAGCACAGTGCCTGCCACATAGTACATGCTGAGTGAATTTGTATAGTATAAATGGATGAATAAATGAATGAATAAATAATGAACCTTTCGACACAGGCAATAACTTCTAATTTCTAGCTAATGTGATTAAACAAACTTCCCAGATTATTCAAATCATTCTCCTTAACATAAGTAAATTATCTTCCAAACAAGTCAAAACAATACCATATGATAGCTGTGGGGGGGAAAAAAATGTACTGAACACAAATCATTTCCACAAAAACAAACCCACAGCAAAACCCTAAAATCTGGAAGTGAATCGTCTTTTCCAGTATTTTCTTAAGATAATTAAATATCAGCCTTCACACCAGATGACACTTTTATAAATACTTCCAGATTAAACAGCTCATGGCATATGACAAATATTTCAACACCCTTTCATAGAAGATATACTCCTGTCTCACATAATGGCAAATATTCAAGTTTCAATGAATTCTCTACCACGTGATGACAGAAACCTCATCTCAGGGCACAGTTCAGGGAACTGGTCACCATAGGTACTCAGTGACATATCAGGCAAATTAACACAAAGCTCAAAGAAACCTGTACCCCTAATCCCAAAAATAGTGTCTGCTCATCTCTGGTCCCTGATAGAAAACCCATTCTAGGTTTGCTCTTCAAACAAACATTCATTGAGGATGGAGCAAATAAAATAATACATTATGGGCATTTTCAGCAATATTCTGTAATGGCACTGCCACTGGTGTATTCTTTCTAAAACACCATCACTTTTCCCCAGTGCCTCCTCCAATGGCTTCTCCAAATCCTCCAGTGACTCCCAGCGGCCTTCAAGAGAACTTTACACCCTCTAGCATGGTTCAAGAGACCCTTCCTGACCTGTTTTTCCAGCTACATTTCTCACCACTCCCCACATTCTAACCTCTTCTAACTGTGTAACCAAATTTGTGTTCCTTCAGGTCAAGGTCCCTTGCCCAGGAGCCCCTCCACAGACCATCTCCACACCAATCTGACTCCCTCTAGTTTTCATTCAAAGCTTAGTTATGTGAAATAAATGTGGTCCCAAATGCCTCTCTCTGCATTTATCTCCACCATAGCTTTCTTCCATAGACTATATGGAAATAGTGCTTCTCCTTGACTACACTGTGGCATCCTTAAGGGTCAGATCTGGGCTGCATTCATTTCCTATCCAAGCACCTAGCACAGTGCCTGACACAGCAGGGTTCAAAAGAAAGTAACCATAGCCAAAAGGTAGAAGCAACCTAAATATCCATCCACAGATGAATGGATACAAAAAATGGGGCATGTACATACAACGGAATATTATTCATGCTTAAATAAAAAAAGTAAATCCTGTCATATGCCAAAACATGGATGAACCTTGAAGACATTATGCTAAGTGAAATAAGTCACAAAAAGACAAAAACTGCATGATTCCACTAACATGAGGTATCTAAAGTAGCCAAACGCTTAGAAGCAGAAAGTAGAACAGTGGTTGCCAGGGGCTAGAGGGAGAGGGGAAGGGTCCTGTTGTTCAATGTGGATAGAGTTTCAGTTTTGCAAGATGAAAAAGTTCTATATCTGTTACATGACAAGGTACATACAGTTAACACTACTTGTTGGACAATACAGTTAACGATGGCTATGATGGTAAATTTTATGCTACGTGTTTTCTTACCACAATAAAAAAAAGAAGGAAACCTGAGGAAAGGGCCTTTTATCCACCACCCGTCAAGAGCTGAAGTCTAAGCAAGAATCCTTCTGTTTCCAGAAGTAAATTTTATACAGAAATTCCCCATTAAAATTTTCTCACTAATATTTATCACCCTAGAACTAATGTTGCTGCAAAGTAAAGGCGGCTCCAAAACAGAGGAAGGGGAGACCCCTGAGCAAGCTCAGCGCCCACGAGGCCTGTGTAGCTTGGGCCCTGGGTACCCTCACCTCACCCCCGGCCCTCCTCCCTGGCGCTTCCACTTCAGCTCAGTAGGCCTCGTGGGTCGATCTCCTTGACCGGGCCAAGCACACTTCCACATCGGGGTCTGTGCTCACACTGGCACCCTCACCTAGCACACCTTCTCCCTCACTTCAGGTCTCTAGCAGATGTCCCCACAGCATCTCAGCAACCCCTCCACCCACTCCATCTCCTTATCTTCCCAGCTCTATGACTACCAGGTGCTTTATCAGGTGTTTATTCTCCGTCTCCCCCACGAGAACATAGGGATCCGGGGTTTGCTTTGCTTGCTGCATTACTCCCGACACCTAGAAAGTGTTTAGATCAAATATTTGTTAAATAAAGGAAGGGCAAGCTACATTCAGCCCTATGTGAGAGGAAAAACTGTAAAACTGAACAGCACCCTTAGGATTGCTGTGCCAGGCTTAAGCATGCTGCAAAAACCTGCTGCAATTTCCCGACATCAGGAATTTGCTTCTCTTTTTCTTCCAACCAGGATGTTTAATATCTAAGAGAGCTTTACTCCAATAATCTCTCTATAAATGGCATGTGAATGTGAGCCCCCCCCCCACAAAAATCTATTGAATCTTGAGGTATCAGACTCTTGAACATAATTAGCACTTTGCATTGTAAGCTCTGACATTATTCAGGGCATTCCCAGCTCTGTAAGTGAAGCGTAGCAGAATCACCCTTCAGGGGCATGCCCAGTCTCCTCCACACTCCCTAGAAAGAGGTTTGCTTCCCTCTGCAGCAGCCGCAGACAGGAGAAGGTGTTCCTACAGGTCTGCTTCTTTGCAGGGAATTAAATGGGGTTAAAGTCCACAATTCGGATAACGTGGAGTATTATTTGAGCCATGCACTCCCAAACCAGTTAGTTACCTAAAGACTCGGGATGCCAGCCAGAGAGTGATGTTTTCCTTTTGCTCTGTTCCTTTTTCCCTTTAGCCATAATGGTTAATTACTACAACTGATCACTGCTCTTTCATCTTTCTGTTCTGAGCTAGAAAACCAAAGTACCCTAAATCCTAAACCATCTTTTAATCTCTTATAATTTGATCATTTACACGTGAAAATTATAGTTGAGAGGGGAAAAAATGAAACACATGAGCAAACTGCTTTGCACAGTGGGGGATGTAAAGATTAATGCAATAGCCCCAATCTCCAAAGGTTTATAATCTAGTGACTATCCATAAAATGAGGTGTCATGAAAACTGGAAAAAGTAACCAGGAACTACCTTTATGATTTTCAAAAACGTTCACAATGATTTATAAATCCGTCAAGTACAGCTTTAACTAAGACAACTAACCAAGCTCTCGGAATTACTGTTTAGTCCACATTCTTCGACTCATTCCTTCCCTTTCTCACTTAGAATAATTTTTTCTATCAATACCTTTCCAAACATGGATCCAAGTAAGATGCACAAGGTAAAAGTCACTTTTTATTCCACCTATCTAGCAGATTTTTGTGTCCCTGCTTCTATCTGCTGGAATTCAAGAGCTACCTAGACAGCAGGCTACTGTGAGAGAAACCTTCCAGATGAAGTTGGAATTGCCTGGAATATTTGCAAAACACCAGGAAGAAGGGTGCTCCTACAAAAAAAAAAAAATTAATCCAATCATCACAACTCTAGCTCTCCCCTGAGTCTCTTCCCCAGGTATACATGGATCATAAATCATCATGCTGCTGTTGAAGTTGAATGGAGCAACCTACACACAAAGAGATTGTGCCTTGGACTGTGTGGAATGCTAATCTGTTCAAAGATGAGAGCCTGGCTTCACACTTGGCAGAAAGAGAACTGTCTGAATATTGATAAACAGGGGCAAAGAAATATAAAAATGGGGCTTACATGATAACAGTAAGTTACCTGAGCTTCAAAGAAACTCTGCTCTTTAGAGAGCTTCTGTCTAAGACAATCAACCTGGTAACTCCTTTGATCCAACTCTAGTTGGATCAAAGAATGCACCACTACGGTGTAGCATTTTTTAAGGCCATCATAATGTAGAGAGAGTGTTAATAAAGGAGAGGTTACAAACTTAGGGAAAATACAGCATTCACTGACAGCCACACACATTTACGTTGCCTAAACAGAGGGAGTGAGAGTGTGTGTGAGAGAGAGAGAGAGAGAGAGAGAGAGATCCAGAGCACTTTAATAATCCCCCTATTTATTCCTTTGTATAAAAGCACTGGATTTCTGTAAAATTAACTGAAAGAATGAAAGGTTCAGTCAAAACAGTATCAAATGCTTAAGTGTCTTTGCCTGTGTTTTGTTGATTTAGTTATCACCATTTTTAGAAGGTACTTTTGTTCTTTTATTTGGGAAAAAATCACCTTAACCTTTCTATTTGTATAAAGTATTAGAGGCTGTAACATTCCTGAGCTTTACAACAAACAGTACTCCTTGGCCAGGCATGGTGGCTCACACCTGTAATCCCGGCACTTTGAAAGGCTGAGGAAGGAGGATCGCTTGAGGCCAGGAGTTTAAGACGAGCCTTGGCAACATAGTGAGATTCCACCTTTACAAAAAAAATAAAAAAAATTAGGCGGGTATGGTGGCACATACCCATAGTCCCAGCCACTCAGGAGGCTGAGGCAGGAGGATCGCTTGAGCCCAGGAGTTTGAGGCTGCAGTGAGCTGTGTGTGATTGTGCCACTGCACTCCAGCCTGGGAAACAGAGCCAGATGCTGTCTCTTAAAAAAAAAAAAGTATGTCTTTACCATTAATTTATTCATTCATTCAAATGCCACCTTCCCCCAAACCTTCCTTATCTCCTCAAGGTTGAACCAGATTCTCCTTCAGCTTATCAAAGCATCTTGTGTAGCAGCTCTCATGAGAATGCCCAGCTTACCTGTAGGTTCCCACAAGTCTGGGGACAAATCAAGCGCAAAGAATCTTTCTTTTTGTTTTGTCGTAGAACATCCTAAATTTCTGCAACCCAGTCGGTGGCTGCTCAATAAAGATTGAAACATATTAAACAATCACAGTTTACTAGCCAACTACTAGTTGGTTATTTTACTATGCTACAAGGTACTATAAATCTCCCCTCAAGGAGTAATTTCAGAAAAGAGAGGTAGTCAGCTATTCAGGCAGAAGGCAAGCAAGTAGTGGTAGAGAATGTCAAATGTGTATTTTGGGAGTAGGGGGACGGTGCAGACAAGTAGTACAGAAAGGTCTAGATCGATAAAGTCCCTCCCATTCCAGAGATCCTTGGCAAGACCCAAAGCCTACCTCTCCCACCTGTACTCCAAAGCAACAAGGAGGTAGCTCTCAGCTAAATCACCACTTCAACCAAGAATGGTACAGAATGTTATCTCAAACATCCAACCAGCCTGCAGAAGAGATCACTACCTTGTTTCCTTTTTATTTAGCAAGGCCTATTCAAACCATGCAATTTGTTGGTGGGCAGCGGATAAAATGAATTATCATATGTATAAAGTTTAGAAACAATTCCTGGCAAATGGTAAGCATTCAATATCCTTAGCTATAAATATTATTTGTTTTCCATTCAGTCAGAACAAAGAAAGGTAAATCATGACATTGTTGTGACAGTTATTTTCCTTACCTCTGAAGTGTCCACTGTTTCATTATTCAGCTACCATGGAAATGAACAAACCTGAGAAATCATGATCCTCAAACAAACAGAGGACACCTGCCTCTGAAAGTCTAGGGCAAGGTCTTTGCTTAGGTGGATACAGCAAATTAGCTTTCTCTAACCCAGTGGTGCCCATACCGCCTCCAAAACCTATCTCTAATCCACACAGAGAGGTATACAGGAAGAAGATGACAGAACAGAGAATATACTATCTTATCTACCTTTTTGGAGTGCTTTTACTCTTTAGAAACAATGTAATAAACTAGCACAATTAACACCATATTCTGGGCACATTTTGGGTCTTGAAGCAAGATTGTTCATGTTCATTGACTAGTTGTCATTGACTAATCATCACTGACTAATGTCTGAACATAAAATGTGGAAGTGGGTTTTGCTGATAGGCAGGGTAAATAAGACTTAACTAACCCACTTTCAGGGAGCTGTAACAATATATTTTTTTAAAGCGGTGAAAATAGGTAAAGGTTCACAACTTACTGTTAAAAGAAAAAAAGAGAAATAAAGAAAAAGAAATTATTTTGCTGAGGTTCTTACCTTTTAGGAGGCATCTACTCCTTTGAAAATGTAATAAAAGCTGTGTGCCCCAGAAAAACGAATATATATTAACTTTGCATGTGACCTTCAGGAGGAGTCCTAGATTAGGACAGTTAATCTCAAAAATGTAAACTAAACTGTGTACATCCCCCTCCCCTACTGAAAAGACTGTCATCCTCTCTTAAGTAGCCACTACCAGATTTATAGATTCCCTTCCTTTTAAGGAAATAGAGCCCTTTGAAATTAGCATAACTTTTAGTATCAAAGGGCATAGATTAGAAGTATGCATGCTACTATACACAGTAAAGCCTTACCTAAATTATTACACTAAATGACTACAAAGTATGAATCATAAAGTTATTTTATTTCTCACAAACATTCACAGAAAGTTTGAACAAGAAGCCAGCCCAGTACAGGCTGTAGAGCAAAGGACTTCTCTGATGAATAAATGAGAATGAGTCACAATTAGTCTAATTAGTTTATTCAACATATAAGCTTAGGCTTCTATAGGCTAAAGTAGGACCTGTTAAAAAGAGTCTATGTTCTTAGCTGTTTTAAACACGGCAATTCCTTCCCATTTGATTTACCCTCCAATACCCACATTAAATTGCCTAATTCATAAATAAAGAGCTAATGGGAGTCAACGGGCCCAGCCTCAAAGAAACACAATTTTCAAATTTTGGTAGTCACTGAGTAAGGCTTCACTAAGTATGGGGTCCCATTTCAGGTCCAAAGAAAAAGGGCATTTCATCCTATTCTAATTGCACCTGTGTCCCTGTTGAATCCCTTGCAAACCAGGGCAAAAAACAGCCTTGAAGAGGAGGGCTAGGCTGATATCCAGGCACCCCAGGACAGCCATCTGTTACTGACTTGGCCTTCCCAACTCAACTCCCAGGAGCTTCTCCCCAGCAAAGAAAAAGGGAACACGGCGTCTAGGGTGGCTGCCTCATAGACATTTCTTCTTGCTTCACACCCAGGACTTAAAGACAGGTCAGAAGTTGTATTAGAAAAGGATATTCCCAAAGAATCAGAGAGATCTTGCCATGAAGTTCAGTCCACCTCCTCTCTAGTGGTGAAGAACTTGAGGTATGGAGCAGAGAAAAAGAAACAAGAAAAGGTTAGGCACCTAGGCAGCTGCTTCACATTTCCCATGGAGGATTTACGACAAAGAGAGCAGAAAGGATAAAAAAAACAAAGAAAGCAACTCTGCTGACCTAAGGTTTAGTTTATCAAGTTCCGCAGATACAAGAAAAGAACATTAAAAACTGGAGAGGGGCCAGGCGCGGTGGCTCACACCTGTAATCCTAGCACACTGGGAGGCCGAGGCAGGTGGACTGTTTGAGCTCAGGAGTTCAAAACCAGCCTAGCAAGAGCGAGAACCCGTCTCTACTAAAAATACAAAGAAATTAATCAGACAACTAAAAATATACAGAAAAAATTAGCCAGGCATGGTGGCGCATGCCTGTAGTCCCAGCTACTCGGGAGGCTGAGGCAGAAGGATCGCTTGAGCCCAGGAGTTTGAGGTTGCTGTGAAGTAGGATGACGCCACGGCACTCTAGCCCGGGCAACACAGTGAGACTAAAAAATAAAAAAATAAAAAAACTGGAGAGAACTTTCTCAAAGCAACATCAAAGCCTGATAACCAGGGTCTTATACATCCTTCTCTGTTCCTTACTCTCTGCACCTCACCAGTAGCCCAAATCAGCCCATTTTGTCCCCAGAAGGTCTTTCCCATCCCCATGCACTCTCTCCTTTCCAATTTCAGTGTGGATGCTCTAGTCTGAGACCTGAGACAGCGCCAAACTGATGCCCTGCCAACCTTTCAATCCACTGTGCACACACCTGCCAGGGCGACCCCAAGCAGACGTCCACTCTCACCCAAAACTTCCTCAGCTTCTCAGTTCAGAGAGAACAAAATTAAAGACAGCTTGGTCTGGCCCATTCCAAGCCCAGTGCCCTGAATAGAGCTGATGCTCAAACGAGGTAGAGTTCATGAAGCAGAAAAAAATCTAATACACTTTGTGATTTCTTTCTTAAAACTACACTACGTTAATATTTATTCCCTCACTATTTCCAAAAGGAATTAGAGACAACTTAAAATAAAATGCAGATTCTAAAAAACTATAAAACAAGAAGAGGAAAAGGAAGGTGAATGAGAAGCCCTAAATAAAGGGAAGCTTCTAATACTTAGGAATTCCTGGAAGACAAGAAGAATACAGAAATAATATTATGAGTTACGGCTCTCATTACTGAATGAAAGGAAACTGGAAAATATCTTCCTAACTCAACTTTGAGAGGAGCTTGTCTCACAGAATTGGGCATAAGAGAATAAACAAAATGCTCAGTACCTTCAGTGATAGTTTTTAGTTTTAAAATTGTAGAAACAGTCCTCAAATCTTCCCTCTCTGCTCAACTTCCTGTTTAAAAACTAAGGTCTAATTAACGCTAAATCTAACTTTTAGAAAGACCAGTCTAGGACAGAAGTACCAGATCTCTAGGTTCACGTCTTTCTACCAAACTGATTCAAGAGCAACGGAATAATGAGGATTTAACAATTAGCTCTCTGCAATATAAACCATCTCATCCAGAATGATTGAGACAATTCAAAACTGAGACCCTGGCAATCCCTGGGGAACAGCTGTTCCCAGGCCTGAGGTCTGAAAAGACAGTGTTTCTTGACAAATGCAAAACACCTGGGTGTTGTGTCTGTGTCCACACCTTACACCACACAATACTTCGTCAGGATGGTGGTGCTCCCCAAAGAATTTTAGCCTGTTTTAGAGTAATCACTGCACTAATTAATTAAAGCTACTTTC
>NW_012137303.1:2226993-2232371 GCF_000956105.1 Propithecus coquereli
GCACAAGCAATCTCTGTAGTTCCATTCCTGCTATAACATTCTATGATTCAGTGATACTTTTTCAGTTCCTTCTCAGAGTCTGATGCTATTTTTCTGACTCCAGAGGAAATCAGTGTATACAGCAAAACCTTAAATATGTAGGCAAAAACCATCATACAAACAACCATCATACAAATAAAACTAATTTGGGGGCATTTATACACAGTACATCCATCTGTATCATAGCCAGGTCTTGCAATGAAGCCAAGTATATGTTCTACTGTTAGTAAATATCTGAGAAGAAGATGGAGACGGTCCCATTAAGGAAACAGCTGTATATATATATCAGGAAACATGGATATACCAGACATACCGATGTGGGGGGAGCAAAAATTAGCTTAAGTATAATTGTGAATATACACACACACACATTTGTTAAAGGAAAAGAAAAAGAAAAAGCTACTTTTAAAATTCAGGCAGAAAGGCTTGCCTAAAGTTTGGAGTTTAGACTTCCTCTAAAATTCCTTAAGTCCTTTTACCTAGCAATTTTCCCTATATTCAAATGCTAAAACCACTATCATTAGAAAAAGATCTCCTGAAAACAGAATAAATAATTGACACGTAATTTAAAAATCTCATTGGACTCAATAGTTTTCATCATTTGTCCCCTCCAAGTCTCCCAGGGCCTGCTTTAACAAAATTCACTCCATGTTTTTATATCCTGTGGTTTCTCATGCCCATTCTGAGGAGATGAAGAAATAGTTGAACGGCAAGAAGTCAGAGAGAGAACAGAATGAGCCAACTTCCAGATAAGTGAGCCCTAAAAACACATTTATTTGGAAGTAGAAGACATCTTTTTTTTTTTTTTTTAAGTACACTATTTCTGGTTTCTCCCAAATAACCTTCAAAAAAAAACATTGCTTTCCCTGGGTAAAGATCTTAAAAATCCTGGCACTATCAATATATACAAGACGGTCTTTGTCCTCGACAATTTGCCTGACTGCCAACTGGTTAGCTGTGGCCCTGGGTAAAGGGCCCTGCCCCTCATCCTCACGGTACACACAGTCCCTCCAGATAGGCTGCAGGCCAGGTGCCCTCACTGCCACATCTTTCTGCCCACTACATCTGCAGCCTCATAGACCCAAATGCATACCAACACTAGAAATATAAAAAGATAAGGGCAGCAGAGAATAAGCACCAGGGAAACAGGCCAGTTTGCAGGAGCTAGGCCTGGGGGCATCTGTTTACCCTGAGAGGCAGCCCATTCCCCCAGGGCAGGCTGCAGAGGCTGTCAAGGAAGGAGTGGGAGGAGGAAAGGACCCTTCTCTCTGTGGCAAAAACTTCAGGTCACCCATCTTGCAAATCTAAGCAGTCTTTTGTTTTTTTTTTTTTAAACTAATCATTCCCACACTCATGAAAATGACAATGTTTACTATGCAGGGGAAAAAATTATTTTCAAACTAAAATTGTGGGAGGTAAGCCCAACTCATAAACAGTTTTTGCAGAGTTCTTCCACGACTATTTGGGAAGAGGGTTTCTTTGAATTTATCACATGCTGCAATCCACTAGAGGACAAGAACACAATTAAATGAAAATCTTCAAAGCCCTTTGCAACTCAGAAAGGGAAACGAGTTTCCTCCCCACTCATTCCCTTCCCCTGGCTTTTTTCCACTGAGTCATGCAAAGGAAATTTCGGGCACTTGCACCATCAGAGGTGGGACATTACAGATCTGCCAGCCGTTTCCTTACATAATGCTAATCTTCTTACAACCTGGCAACACTTCAAAATGTCCACAGTAATTTCTCAGGGGGGGAAAAGACAAAAGTAATTTGAAAAGTGGAGGGGGAGTTAGAGAATTCCAAAAGCTACCCCAATAATAATACTAAATAACCAAAGGGAAAAAAAGATACCAACTCTAAAAAGAAAGTTTCCACATCAGAATATTAATCTCCCAACCAAGTAAATGACCCCAATTAAAGAGAATTATCATACATTGGAGTTATAAAAAAAAATGAGTTAGGAATTAAAATGAAAATCCTAGATTATGGATGTGGTCCTCAAGAAAATTTACTTTCTTACATTCATGGAATTTTGACTTTTTAAAAGCTTATGTTTTGCAATCATCCTGGCTATTTTCCCAGGAGAAAAAAAAAATTGGTGGAACAAGGGGAAGGATGCCTAAAATTTGGAAATCATTCTTGGTATTTTAACCACGGAAAGCTCTCAGGTCTCTTGTCTTGGGGAACATGTACTCTTGTACTAAAGCAGTCAACAAAATTTCAACATGTTTATTACAAATAGGAAGCCCAGTCTTTGATGAGGCTGCTGTAGGGAGTGCTATAAATCTTGGGTGCCTTGAGGTTTATTTATTCCATTTTGGAATTCTCAAAATGGAAGAGGGTGGGAGGAGATAGGGACAGATTGGAACAGAAAGGTTTCTACCCTTCACCTTGACAAAATGTCATATTTTTAAAGTGTTTGATTTACAATTTATATAATATCTAATAACTAAATTTGAAGTTCCATGAGCATGGGACAATATTTTACCCTTTTGTTGTCATTGTTGCCTCTCACAAGACCTAGCATAAGGCTAGGCACACAGTATACCCCATGGATGTCAAACTGCTTTTATTGACTAAGAGGAAAATAATGTACCAGCAGTTTGATGAGTGACTAATGCTTCCTGGGACAAAATCAGTGTCTGGGAAGCAAGGGTAGGGGTGGGAGGGTAGTGTTTTCAGAATCACCTCCTCTGCCCTCTGAGATTATGAGAAATCCATAGGTGTTTGGCCTCTTTCCCCTCTTCCTCCTCCCAGACTCCACTAGAGAATCACTGCCTAAGGGTGCCATTGTTTCTGACGGGGGTGTGTCAGATCTCTCAAGTGTGTGTCTTTGGGGCAGGGGTGGTGGTGGCTAATGACTTACAGCTTCACAGTATAACCTTCAGGATGTGAGGAGGGGCAGTCACCTGGATCTGATGCCTGGGAACTGAGGTTTAACAACTTTTACAGATCTTCATCTAAGGCCCTTCATTTCAGCTCCATACCCAGCAGCCTTATGCAAGACCTGAGGCTTTCAATTCCTGGGCCTGTCTGGGCTTCTATGGGCCTACCTGGCTCCCTTTTGGCATCCCTCTTTGAGACCCTTACATTCCAGCTTCCTCTGCTCTGCCAAGTCAGTGGCTCCCTTCTTCCGAAAATCTGTTGATGGCTATAGTCTGCTGTGGTCTCCTTTCCTATTCTCCTATCTTTGGGGTGCCTATTGTTAGGTCCGGAGCCAAGAGAGAGACAAACGAAGCCTCATGAGTAGCAAAATGCTTTTCATTTTGAGCATCTGGGTGCAGACGGGTGGAGGCAAAAATGTGTCCACCCTGAGGATGGGGAAAGCCTTGGGTTTTATAGAGGGTTTCTCTAGGGGCGTAACACCTGCAGAGATAGGGGAGTGGGTAGCTTAGTAGTTAGAATTATGACCTTGGACCCTCCAGACTCCTGCAGCTTTTGTTTCACAGGCTTTATGATATTTTGGGGGTTCCCATGGGGAACAAACCTAACATTTCATCCTTTTTTATTATATACATATAAGAAAAGGAAGGGCAAGTTATGGGAAAGGGAAAAAATTAAAATTAGAAAGATTGGGAAGTGGGTGTCCTTGTCTTTCTATTTTCTTGTTTCTTCTGTTTCTGGAGACTTGGTTATCTTGGAAATGTAATCAGACCTATTGTGGGGGATGTGATCTTTACCCCTGAGATATAGTTTTGGGCAGAAAACAAAGGCCTGGAGTTTACACCCCTGCTGTCTATCTGGGAGTGTCTCAGGAACGCCTTGAGGCTGTAAAACAAATTCTGAAAGCTGTGAGCTGGCGAAATGTGAAGAGAAAGATTTACATTTCTTTTCTGGGCTCTTTTAGGTGTTTGTGAAAACAGAGTCCCAGCAAGATTGCCTGTTAGTTTGGGAAAGAGACAGCAAAGAGTAGGGAGACATCAGAATTGATTTTTAGCTGTTATTAGAAAATTAGGGCCGGGCGGTGGCTCACGCCTGTAATCCTAGCTCTCTGGGAGGCCGAGGCGGGTGGATTGTTTGAGCTCAGGAGTTCGAAACCAGCCTGAGCAAGAGCGAGACCCCGTCTCTACTAAAAATAGAAAGAAATTAATCGGACAACTAAGAATATATAGAAAAAATTAGCCGGGCATGGTGGCGCATGCCTGTAGTCCCAGCTACTCGGGAGGCTGAGGCAGGAGGATCACTTGAGCCCAGGAGTTTGAGGTTGCTGTGAGCTAGGCCGACCCCGGGGCACTCTAGCCCAGGCAACAGAGTGAGACTCTGTCTCAAAAAAAAAAAAAAGAAAGAAAGAAAGAAAAGCAAAAAAAAGAGTCTGCATTTCCCACAAGCCCCCAGAGGGTGCCAATGATGCTGGTCTGTGGATCACAATTTGAGTAGCAAGGGACTAGACAGTGTCTGCTACTTTTTTCTTTTCTTTTAATTGTTGTATTTTGTTCTGGGTGAACACGGTGAAAGGAAAATTAAAAGCTTGGAATACTGATGAATCAAATCCTGCCAATCCCCAATTTATGGGAAAGACTTCCTTTATTTGTATAACAGTGCTGTAAAACTAAGAATGCATTTTGTTATAGAAAAAATAAGAGACTACCCGAGGTGGAATTAACTAATCTGCCTAGAGAGAAAGACAAAAAAGATTGGGGAGGGTGCGGGAAGAGGCTAGAGAGAAAAAGGGAAGGGATTGGTACAGAGGGGGCTGTGGCAGGGCCAGTGTCCTGCTCAGACACCAGTTTGGCACCGACCGCAGGTGGGCACTTGGGGAGCCCTTAGGGTAGACAGTGGAGGGAGCAACAGTGTACACCCTACGTTTGCAAGGGGATGTTTGTAACTGAGGAGTGCCTGTCACTCTCACACAGTGAGCAACAGATCACAAGAGAAGTCAACACCTACCAAAACAAAGGATCCAAGGCAGGCTAAAATTGGAGAAAACCTCACCACACCACAGGGTTCCTAGCATTAAACAGGGTAGACTAGGGCATTTTCCTTAATGCAATAGAAATGAGCACTGTCTTTATAACCTGAGGCATATAGCCTCCTCCACTTTCTGCCTCTCACTCTACAACTTTGGGAAGCCACCTTAAAGGCTCTGGCTTCACTTTTCTCATCCATAAAAGGAAGATAACAGGAGGACCCACCTCACTCGGGTATTGTGAGGATTAAAATAGATAATACATACAAATCGTATTAGCATACAGGAAGCCTTTCGTAAATGGGAGCTATTATTTTTCTCCATTCCACAAAGCAGAGGCACAAGCAATCTCTGTAGTTCCATTCCTGCTATAACATTCTATGATTCAGTGATACTTTTTCAGTTCCTTCTCAGAGTCTGATGCTATTTTTCT
>NW_012137303.1:2236209-2240008 GCF_000956105.1 Propithecus coquereli
GGACAACTAAAAATATATAGAAAAAATTAGCCGGGCATGGTGGCGCATGCCTGTAAGGGAGGCTGAGGCAGAAGGATCGCTTGAGCCCAGGAGTTTGAGGTTGCTGTGAGCTAAGCTGATGCCACAGCACTCTAGCCCGGGCAACAGAGTGACACTCTGTCTCAAAAAAATAAAAAAAATAAAGTTCTACTTGCAGAATTATGCCCCTTTTTTAAGTTTTTGGAGTTTATACCGAATATCGGGGGCTAACTGGGAGATGAAGTGCATTGTTAAGATGGATTGTCACTCTCCGGTGTCAGGATCTAAGTAGTAAAGAGGACGGTTTTGAAAGGAAAAGGACTGGATTTTTAATCTGGCTCTGAGCAATTTACAATGTCTCCTGATCCCACAGTCTCCCAAAGAGGGAGTCGGTGTACAGGTGGGGAGGGAGCCTGGCTGGCCGTGGCAAGTGCAGCCAGGCAAGGGTGGTGGAGATGGAGAAGGAAGAGGAGGGGGAGGAAAACGGGGAGCCAAAAAAGAAACCTTACCTGGAAAGTAAAGACAGTGACAGACTCAGGAGTAAAAAGTAACATGTGGCAGGCAGAGCGAAGATTAGGATTTCTAGCAAGTTTTAAGAAAGGGCTGAACATAAAGAACTTTAGATCCCCTTGCTGTGCCAGTGGCAACAGAAGGCTGAGTGGCAGAATAGCATTATGATTAAGGGATTCATTTGGGGGCGTGGTTTTCTTGTCATGTAAAGTAATGTTGTCCCTGATGACAACTATGAAAGATGAGTTCCTCATACAGAGGTAGAGAAGAGACTCGGTGACTCAGTTTCTCCTCCATGTATGGGCCACCAAATGTTAGGGGGTGAAGTCCATAATTGAGGGCAGAAAGAATTCTCAGACAGTGATTAGGATATACAGAAGTAAAAGTTTATTTATTTTCCTAAGAAAGAAAGAGAGAGGGAGAGAGGCCATGATACACAGATGGAGGAAAGAAACATCAGGCCATTTGCCATTTTGGTGACAGAAATTGTAGTGAGACCTGGTGTTTTGAGGTTTTGGAGGAGGCACCCCAAAGGGGTAGTTTTAGAAGGAGTAGATTGGGAGTTTCCCATGTTCCTGAAAAGAGTAGGGATCACAGGAGGCCAATTCTACTCAATTCCAGGCGTTCCCTAGAACAAGGGAATAGCACAGGAGTGACGAGCGAGCTACCAGTGCTATGTGAGTCGGAACAGGCGTCCCCGTGTCCAAGAAAGGCCCAGGGGCCAAGAGTCCTCCGGCTTACCAGTAGGACTTTTCCAGTCTAGATGAGTAAATGAGAACGAGAGGGATTGGGAAATAAGAACAAGCTTGTGAGCTCCCCACTCACCAGGAACAAGATATCTCAGGGTGTAGATTTTGGAGGTCAGCAAAGAAGATCTGAGTCCCGGTCCGGAGTCTCTCTCTCTCAGCTTGGTTCAGGAGGGTCCAGGTGGACAATTACCTTACCTCAGCTGAACTAGAGCACTCTGCCTACACTCCAGGATCAGAAACAAGTTAGAGACGGACCCCTACACCTCTTGGGACTTCTCCCAGCCACCTCATCAGAGACAAGGGAGGTTCGTGGCTCAAGGAGACATAATCAACCCAGGAGACTGGTTCCTCTCAATTTAGTCAAAGATCCATGGAAACCTTACTGGTGACCCAGGGACTCAGAGGAAGGCAGGATTGAGGAGTTAGCCCAGGATGAGCTGCCACTGCCTACTGCTTCCCAAGTTGCAAGCCTTGCCTGCTGGAGTCCTGGAGATCATGTCCACCTGGTGTGCCCTCCCAGGTTTTGGCACCAGAGTGGAGAGAGAGACACTTGAAGGCTTGTGTGTAGCAAAATGCTGTCTATTTGGAGCATCTGGGTGCAGATGGAGGTGAAAAAGTGTCCACCCTGAGGGAAGGGAAGGCCTTGGGTTTTATAGAGGGTTTCTCCTGGGGGAGTAACACCTACAGAGACAGGGGAGGGCGTAGCTTCGGTCCTTATCAGGGAGGATAGGGGGGATAGGAAGGCCAGCGTGGCTGCAGCTGTCTGTGGTCAAAGTTAGATTTATGACTTTGGACTTTCCAGATTCCTGCAGCTTTTGTTTCATAAGCTTTATGATATTTTTCAGGTTTCCACCTGGAACAAACCTAACACCTTTATCTATTTTATTCTATTACTTTCTCATTTTAGAGGCATTCTGGAAGAACTAGAGATACTATGTGTTCAACCCAAAACATTTTATCAGAAGTTTTTGTGATTGCTTCTTTAATTATATGTCTTCCCTGCCAGATTCTAAAGTCCAAAAAAACAGGGATCACAACAGTATGCTCCAGAACCCAGCATGGTTCAGGTGCATAGTAGATATTTTAATATTTGTTTAACAAATGAGTAATTTTAAAAGTATAAAGATCACAGAACTTGAAGCTTTCGTAGGATCTTCAGATTTCTAGGTTATCCTCTCTCCTAGTCCTGTGTCTCTCCATCTTCTAGTAGAATCATATTTAAAGCTCCAGATTAATAAATAATCCAATCTCCTTTTCAAAAATCCCTAGCTCAGTGGCTTTCACACTTTCTAACTGCAACCCAGAATACAGAATACATCTTACACTGCAATTCACTATACGTGCTCATATGGCTAGCGAAAATAAATATCACCAACAATACCTACCCTTACCACATGGGATGTTCTCTGATATCTACTTTTCTATTTTAGTTCACCTACTAAAAAATGCTAGCCATGATTCATTAAATTGATTTCACAACCAACTAATAAGTGATACCAGCTACAGTTTGAAAACTTTTTTTATATAACTTTCAAGTCTCAGCCTGGACATGGTATCCTCAGGGACAGACTACCCTGACTCCCTAAATTAGGGCTATGTGTCCCTCCTTTATGCTCCCATAGCTTATGATCCTTCTACATTTTTCTGTGGTATAATGGCCTGGATCTGTGGGACACCTAGGGGATCCAAGATAGTTGACACACATGTCTACACAAAAATGTGTACATGCATGTTCATAGTATCATTACTCAAAACAGGTGGAAACAACCCAAACATCCATCAATGAATGAATGGATACACAAAATGTGGTATATCCAGACAATAAAATATCACTCAGCCATTAAAATAAATGAGGTTTTGATACATGCCACAACATAGATGAACCTTGAAAACATTATGCTAACTGAAATAAGCTAGACACAAAGGCCATATATTATATGATTCCATTTATATGAAATATCCAGAATAGGTCAATCCACAGAGACAGAAAGTAGATAGTGGTTACCAGGGGCTGAGAAGGATGGGTGGATTGGGGATAAGAGCTGAAGGGTAATGGTTTTTTTCTGGGGGTAAAAAACAAACCAAAAAAAGGCTCCAAAATTGATTGTGGTGATAGATGCTCAACTCTGTTAATATACTAATAAACACTGATTGTACACTTTAAACAGTTAAAATTGTATGGTATGTGAATTATATCTTTAATAAATCTGTTTTTAAAAAAAGAGAATCTAACAGGAGACCTGGGAAGTGGACTAAGTTGCCGGATGCAGGGGCAGAATTTGTCTTACCCTTTATCCCTGCCTTCCAGCAGAAGACCAGATGCGTGGCAAAGGCTACATGAGTATTTATTGAATTAATAACTGACTCTATGACGATGGCCGGATGGGCTTTCATGGTCAGGTAAATCTTCCACCTTGGGGCAGCCCCGGTTAACCAGTCGAGGAAGGAAATGGGCTTGGTTTTTATTCATTAACTGACTTCCACCTCACTTACAAGATATCCAGATTCTATGATAATATGCT
>NW_012137303.1:2242768-2246270 GCF_000956105.1 Propithecus coquereli
AAAAAAAATATATTTTTTTTTAATGGCTGAGGCATGTAGTGGCTCAATGAACACAATGTCTTCAGTGGTAGAGACAGGCACGGGCTTCACTTTCCCCAACAGGCAGTCCTACAGGCCCGTAGCCTACACATCAGCTACATGTCACAAAGGTTGTCAGTTCTCTCCCAGTTAGCATGAAAGAAACACTGTATTGCTTTATTTTATGCACTATCAGCTAACAAGGACCACCTATGAAAAACAACTTCAGAATAGGAAATTATCAATAGCCTTCATGGGATGCAACTCACTAAATAAAATGTAAGGGTCAAAAAGTTGAGAATGGGAACAATTCTTAAAGCAGCACACCACATTGGAGAAGCAAGAGTGTGAACTAATGGCCTCATAAACTTGCTATTGTTTTTATTCACTCAGCAAAATTAATGTCAGTTAACACCGTAATATTTGGAGGAAAACTCTACAATTCACCTGAAAAAACAAAAAAACTAGTGGATTGTCTTACCTTTTGAAAAGCAAAGAAATGAGAAATCTCAAAGGATAAAACCTCTTCACGTATTATTAACTGAACTAGCCAGGCCCTTTTCTCCTAAAATTCTAAAAGTTCTATGTCCCACTTACTCTCACAAAATTCCTGGAAAAAGGCTTTTTGATCCCCACATTATTAACTAAAACCGCAGACCTATGAACGTTTTTAAAACATCAGCACTAGCCCTCAGGTCTCCTGATTCCCAAGTTCCTCAAACTAGACTGGCTGTTTAAATGCCCCTGTATCTTTTCCCCAAGAGACATACAGACAATGTCCATTGTCTTTTGCCACCAGGAAAGCAACGAGAAAATTCTTCTCAGAGTAAGATCCAGAAGTACCAAAATCAAATGCTGCTAACTATGGTTGGAAAAAGCTTCTCACATCTCTACTAGAACTAAAAGCAGCAAACCCAGCCAGTAGCCAAAGGGCCAGACTTCCTAATTGGATTTTAAATCTCATCAAAGTGATAATGTATACTCAATCCTAAAACATGGAACCAACCCAGTCAGTGAGATTCAACTGTCCTTAGCAAGTGCTTTGTTCTGGCCTCACTAACAAAAGTTTTGAATTTTGAAACAGTAAAATTGTGATAAACATAAGGTCTAACATATAAGCAAGGACATTGTATATTCCAGAATCTTAGATAAAAGGAAGCATTTTCCTATTTGAATGCCCTATAGGACATCCCATTAAAAGGCTGAGCATTCTATACTTGAAATTAGCCAGCTGAAAAGAACTCAGTCCCCCACCCCTTCATCCCCAACCCCACAGATCAGCATATTCTATTATTGGACAGCTCTGTTAGAAAGATTCTTCTGAGTTTCAAACCAATCCTCATTCCCCTGTAGTTTTTAATCCATTGTCCTAGTTCAGGACCATAGAAAATAAATCTACTGCTTCTCTGTGACAGCCCCTCCCATATGTGAGCACACCTGTGGAGGAGGTAGGCTCATACGATAAACTGCGCACAGCCTACAAGAGTAAATAAATGTATTAAACGAACCTTTCCCAGTCCATTGCTCAATACCTTTTTAAAGCAGAGTGGTCTGAAATTATTTTAAACATTTAATAATAAGCAGACCAATATCTAATCTGACTTGGTCTTCCCAAGCCAAACCCAATGGAGGAGATCCCTGGAAAAAGGACTTCTTCCTTGACTTAATGTCAGTCAATTTCCAAGTCACTGCCTTCTTCCTTTAACACACAGCTCCTTTACACACAGATGGTGTTCAATGATTATTTGGCAAATGAAAGGTTTCAACGATCTGCCTAAAAGTCAGATGGGTGAATGTGTCTTGTTCGCCCATATTTGACATATTTTTTTCCAACTGGCTAATCTGTAAAAAAGTAGATACGGCAAATTCTAATACACAGTTTCTGTCTTAAAACTGCTAAAATAACCTGTCAGCTTTTCTCTGAGTTCCTTAGAATGCTAGTGTCCTGTGAGATGTTAATTGGTGCTTCATGAAATGTGCAACATATGTTAAGTATAAGAATGCCAAAGATTCTGAGACTAGAGAAATAGACAAACTTTTTAAGTTTGGAAAATGCAAGGGCAAAGTCCTTAAGCATAGAGCACTTTGCTCCCAGCACACCTGTTCATATCTTGGGAACAGAGTCTGTTACTTCCCCAGTTTGAAAAACATAGGCTTAAAGCCATACAAGGCTTCTGGTTTATATGCTAAAAAGCATTGCTTATGGAATCAATAGGAAATGGAACGCTCTCTTGGTTTTTCCAACAACTTTAGATGAAATTTTAGGTGACAGTTTTACTTGTTAAAAATAATAAAATCACACATTATAATTTTATCACACAAGAGAACTGAAATGTCATCACCGAAAGCCTAAGAAAACGAATCTTTTCATTCAATGGGCATAAACAATTTTCACAATGTGGGGGGAAAAAAACCTGTTCTTCGAGGCAAAGGAGAAGCCTATAACCAGCCAAAAGTTGAAACTACATCCATTTCCCTATCTAAATGATGAGACCAAGCCTTCACAAACAGGAAATAAATCACTCTCTCCGAAATAACGTGTAGAAAAGGAAACAAGAGAAGCAGCTCATTTGCACTATGATTCACATTCCTGAGACAGCGGCACAAACATTATACAGTACTACGACAGGGCCACGTGACAACCTCTCTTCTTAAAGCATCTGTAATCTTCTGGGTTAGAAGCTGGGTGTAATGGGAAGCAGAGCTCAAATGAACTAGTCAGAGAGCACTTGATGGCTTTTCTGACTGCACTAATCATTCTGACCAAAGCAGAGTTCAGTCCAAGTGCTGCCAATGGGCGGCTGTTTGCAGCTGGCCTTTCTCCCTCCTCCCTCCCTCCCTGCATCACTGTTATTGATCCCTGCATCTTGCACAAAGCTAAACTAAAGATGGGCTAGGACAGATAAGGCTGCTGAGCAAAGAGACTTAACAAGCCCCTGAGAAAACCAATTTGAACTTGAAATTTGTACTCCGGGCCTGGGTCATTTACTGGGCAAATATTCTATATATATCATGAAAATATTGCCATTAGGGGTAGAGGAACTTAATATAAAAGTATAATAAGGAAATATTTCTGGATTCTCGAGTAGTTTACAATCGCTTCAGGATACTAGTTTGAGAATAAGAGAATCCTGATTATCTTCTTGGTCAAGGCCCAAATCTTTTAAGCTAGGCTTGAAAACAAGCACTGGCCCACGTTCCCAGAATCTACTACCCTAGTGGAACTCAGCCAACCATCTGAGCAACAATGTAAAACATTCTGTATCTCCACTCATTCCCTTCTGGGTTGACTTGTGTGAGAGAATCCAGTGGGTTTGCTGCATGAAGGTACTTGTATACTTTCCCTGGTTTTCATGGGAAAGAGAGGAAAAAAGAAATGAATGGAAGGATAAGGGAGGCACTAACCAATTGGACAGGGTCAATGCCAATAATTCAAAATAGAAAGAAATTTCTTTGGGCTTACTGAATTTTTAGAAAATGATTC
>NW_012137303.1:2246320-2247610 GCF_000956105.1 Propithecus coquereli
AAAAAGCATTATCTAAACAAAATAAGGGCTAACATGACATAGAACTACCCCAACAATATCAAGTCTCTACCCACAATGTTTCAGCTCCCATGGAAGTTGTTCCCCAATGTCTGAATATTTTTCTGTTTACTTCCTACTTCTTTTTTAACATTTATTGTTAACAGCAAGAATACTTCCTATTCTGCAACCAAGAGAAATGAACAAATAATATTAGATCTTAACTTTGGCAAAACAAAACCTGGAAATAATTCCAATGTGTTTCTTGTAAACTGATTTCTCTTTTTAAAATAATACTTTAGAATATGTTGCACATATAATCAATGTATCAACAAACATTTATTGCTGTATGAGATACAAAAAAGGTGAACACAGATGGAAAAATGCAGATCAGATCAAAGAACTTCTAATAAAGTGGGGAACACAGGTACCCAAACAACTGACATTCAAGGAAGACGAATAACAAATTCCATGATATAATGTAAGTACATAATCAAAGTGCTAAAAAAACACACTCCGCTCACTTTTCTAACTTAAAGTTCCAAAGAGCTGATAACTATTTGTGAACATTTCTTGCAAGCAGAGGTATTATTACTCAGTTTTAAAATGACGAGGGCACCATAGAAAATGGGAGGTTCCTCAAAAAGTTAAGCACAGAATCACTATGTGATCCAGCAATTCCACTTGAACATATACACCCAAAAGAACTGAAAGCAGGGACTCAAACAGACACTAGTACACCAATGTTCACATTATCTACAGTAGCCAAAAAGTGACAACAACCCAAGTATCCATTGAGAGATGGATAAATTTTTTTAAAAAAGGTATATGCATACAACAGAATATTATTCAGCCTTGAAAAGTAACGAAGTTCTGATATATGCTACAACATGGAAGAACCTTGAAAACATTATGCTAAATGATATAAGCCACACACAAAAGGCCACATATTATATAATTCCATTTATGTGGAATATCTATAATAGGCCAATCCATAGAAACAAAGTAAGGCCAGGTGTGGTGGCTCACGCCTGTAATCCTAACATTCTGGGAGGCCAAGGCAGGAGGATTGCTGGAGGTCAGAAGTTCGAGACCAGCCTGAACAAGAGCAAGACCCCATCTCTACTGAAAATAGAAAAATTAGCCGGGCGTCGTAGCGCACAATTATAGTCCCAGCTACTCGGGAGGCTGGGGCAGGAGGATTGCTTGTGCCCAGGAGTTTGAGGTTGCAGTGAACTATGATGATGTCACTGCACTCTAGCCTGTGTGACAGAGCAAGACTCTGTCTCAAAA
>NW_012137303.1:2250330-2257744 GCF_000956105.1 Propithecus coquereli
GGGCAAAGTCCTTAAGCATAGAGCACTTTGCTCCCAGCACACCTGTTCATATCTTGGGAACAGAGTCTGTTACTTCCCCAGTTTGAAAAACATAGGCTTAAAGCCATACAAGGCTTCTGGTTTATATGCTAAAAAGCATTGCTTATGGAATCAATAGGAAATGGAACGCTCTCTTGGTTTTTCCAACAACTTTAGATGAAATTTTAGGTGACAGTTTTACTTGTTAAAAATAATAAAATCACACATTATAATTTTATCACACAAGAGAACTGAAATGTCATCACCGAAAGCCTAAGAAAACGAATCTTTTCATTCAATGGGCATAAACAATTTTCACAATGTGGGGGGAAAAAAACCTGTTCTTCGAGGCAAAGGAGAAGCCTATAACCAGCCAAAAGTTGAAACTACATCCATTTCCCTATCTAAATGATGAGACCAAGCCTTCACAAACAGGAAATAAATCACTCTCTCCGAAATAACGTGTAGAAAAGGAAACAAGAGAAGCAGCTCATTTGCACTATGATTCACATTCCTGAGACAGCGGCACAAACATTATACAGTACTACGACAGGGCCACGTGACAACCTCTCTTCTTAAAGCATCTGTAATCTTCTGGGTTAGAAGCTGGGTGTAATGGGAAGCAGAGCTCAAATGAACTAGTCAGAGAGCACTTGATGGCTTTTCTGACTGCACTAATCATTCTGACCAAAGCAGAGTTCAGTCCAAGTGCTGCCAATGGGCGGCTGTTTGCAGCTGGCCTTTCTCCCTCCTCCCTCCCTCCCTGCATCACTGTTATTGATCCCTGCATCTTGCACAAAGCTAAACTAAAGATGGGCTAGGACAGATAAGGCTGCTGAGCAAAGAGACTTAACAAGCCCCTGAGAAAACCAATTTGAACTTGAAATTTGTACTCCGGGCCTGGGTCATTTACTGGGCAAATATTCTATATATATCATGAAAATATTGCCATTAGGGGTAGAGGAACTTAATATAAAAGTATAATAAGGAAATATTTCTGGATTCTCGAGTAGTTTACAATCGCTTCAGGATACTAGTTTGAGAATAAGAGAATCCTGATTATCTTCTTGGTCAAGGCCCAAATCTTTTAAGCTAGGCTTGAAAACAAGCACTGGCCCACGTTCCCAGAATCTACTACCCTAGTGGAACTCAGCCAACCATCTGAGCAACAATGTAAAACATTCTGTATCTCCACTCATTCCCTTCTGGGTTGACTTGTGTGAGAGAATCCAGTGGGTTTGCTGCATGAAGGTACTTGTATACTTTCCCTGGTTTTCATGGGAAAGAGAGGAAAAAAGAAATGAATGGAAGGATAAGGGAGGCACTAACCAATTGGACAGGGTCAATGCCAATAATTCAAAATAGAAAGAAATTTCTTTGGGCTTACTGAATTTTTAGAAAATGATTCACAAGGCTGATTTCAACACTGCATTGCCTGTATTTCCACTGGTTTTTGTTTGTTTGTTTGTTTGTTTGAAGGCTCTAACTCTTAGCATTTCCCTCGAAGGAGATGGTACTGAGAGACCTTAGCAAGAAATGTTAAGAGAAAATGTTATTGGAGTTAAAGCAACAGATTTCTGGAACGAATATGGTTGAGTTGGCCTTTTCAGTGTGATCTAAGAACTGAAGCAGGGCCTGAGGTTTTCTGAAATATGCCCTATGCAGGCTTCTTTGGAAAAGTCAACTTATTATCAAGCTGAAATGAAAAGCTTCCATCTCCCATTCTTTCCTGTAATGTAAACTTCAACTGCTACCAGAATCCCATGTGGACAGTGTTTCTAAACAAAGAGGCAGGGGCCACCCAGGTGATTCTGAGGCACGGCCAGGCTGAGAATCACTGCTTTAAGGAAGCAGCCTGCCATGAAACCCATCAGCACAGACCACTTGGTCTTCTAATATAGAACACCATCGAATATACGTATTTGATGAGCTCTTGCAGGCAACAAGGAACAGGCATATGTTGAGGTTGCCTCAGTTAATAATGTTCCAATATCAGGCTTCCTAGAAAAGGAAGCAAGACAGGGACCCCTATCAGCAGGTGCCCAGTTGGGCCTGTAGAAAACTGAAAAATATTGTGCATAGACATGTTAACATAGCTTGACTTAACTTCAACTTCAGAAGTCATCCTTTCCAAAGCAGCCACCTAGTGCTCTCTCACACAATGCCACCTTCTACTATTCTTGTCACAACAACCGGCTCACTAACGTAACAGCCTCTCCACCTCCTGGTGGTTTCCACTTCAATAAGGGCTTTTACCCGCCTGGTGTCTTTTGCTTTCTTCTCATTTCTGTGTGTGTGTGTCTCTCTCTCTCTGTCTCAAACTCCCAAGAAGAAGAATCTCTGCCCAGTACAGGCTGTTGGTTAGTCTACAGATGCTTGCCTTAGGGGTCAGGCATAACCATCCCTAGTTCAATCATCTATAACCAAAGTGTGGTGTGGAGGTTCATGCATCAAGCTTGAGGATACTGACAAAAGAAAATCCTCAAAGGAAGATGTGGGGTTGACAGGCTCTCGGAGGGGGCCAATATGACCAGCAGATACCTAGCGTGACCTGTCTAGTAAAAGTCATTTCCCAAGCAGATTTATTATGATTATTTCTCAATAAGGCTTATCTTATAGGTGTCTAATTGGAGCTAACTTAATTACCTAAAGTAACTTAGTAACTTGCTTAGTTACCTAAGTAACTAATCCAGTGTTTCTCAAACTTCAGTTTGCGTCAAAATGACCTGAAGGACTTATTAAAATGGATTGCTTGGCCCCACACACAGAGTTTCTGATTCAGTAGGTCTGGACAGAACCCCTACAATTTCACATTTTTAGTAAGTTCTTAGATGATGTTAATGCTGCTGGTCTCAGGACTATATACTGAGAACTACTGGGCTAACCTATTAGTTATCTTAAAACAAGAAAACTGTGTGGAAGAATTTGTTACTTTTGTTATATAGAGATTTTGGTATCTAAATACTTCAAAATTAAGTATTTTTAAATGCATATAGATTTTTAGATAAATCGACCATAGCTAAATATCGTAGAACTGCAAATTTTGAGACTTAAATATATAACTCTAAATAGGACAAGATATACATCTCCTCTCCAACATTTTGGAACCCACTGACCTAAACCAGTGGTTCTCAGCCAGGGGCAATTCTATTATACCACAAAGACGACATTTGACAATGTCTGGAGACATTTTTAATTGTCCCAACTGCAGGAGGGGTGAGTGATAGTGCTGGCATCTAGAGGGTAAAGGTCAGGGATACTACTAAACATCCTATAATGCACAGAACAGCTCCCACAACAATTATTTGGCACAAAATGTCAATAGTGCTGAGGCTGAGAAACCCCAGGTTTGGGTAGAAGGTGAGAGTCCAGCCTGGTCTGGAGATTAAAAATCCAGCAGACCCAGGAATCCTCCTGAGTGTGGGGACACAGAGGGGCACAAGCCAGTGAACCCAAATAATGCACCTCCATCCCCACTCCCCAGTACAAAAGCAATCATAACTGAAATCCAATAGGAAGCGATCTGAGACACCAGGAACCAGCGGCAGTATCCCAAAAGGGCCAAAAAAGCCCTAAGTGGTTGATGAAACAGGAGCCAAGTACTGATTTTTTTTTTTTATCTGAGTAATGTGGAAGTGAACAAGGGGCTAGAGCATATTTCTAAACACATTCGGATTTGCAATGAAAGGGAGGCGAAAGAAAATACCCACAGAAAATGCACAGTGCTGTCTTTAGAGACATATTTCTCAACAATGTACTTAAACGCTTTCTTAACAAAAGATTTTTTAAAAAGCAACATACCCTCTTTTAAGAGCAGCAGAGTGGGAAAAAAAATCCTAAACTCATTTCTGTAGATAGCCTATACCAGCTTAAAATAGCTCTGAGCAGAGAAAACATTACAAGTACCTGGTACAGGGCCAGGAAGAGATACGAAGTTATTTCTTTTGAAATATTTATATAAAATATACTAATCTTTGACTTTGAATATACAGATTCTTACAATCAAAGATTTAGCATTATCAGTACACCACCCCCCACAACAATAACAGGTAAGATTTACTGATGACTTACTATGTACCAGGCACTATTTTAAAACATTTTATATGTAATATCTCACTTAATTTTCAAAATAAATCTATGAAGTAGGTTGTTATTACACCCATTTTACAGATGAGGAAAGTAAGGCACAGAGAAGTTAAATAACTTGCCAAAGGTTAAACGGTAGCAAATGGCCATTTCAGAATTCAAACCCAGGCAGACTCCTCTATTAACACAGAGAAAGCTGCCAAAAGAATGGGAGGCATAAAATGTCTGTGAAGACATTGAAAAAACAAGCCATTCCTGAATTTAAGGATAAATACACCACAAGCATCACTCTCTAGAATATTAAAATGTAGAGCCCTACTCCGATGAATAAAGAAACTGGCTATTCCTAGAGAACACAGCCAGATAAAATGGAACTGAATGTAAAGCCTTCCTGTATATATGGCATTGCTGACGCCACTTGTTCAGCTCTGCAGACAACCTGCATATGTCAGATGTAAAGACAGATGTCACTTTGATTAAATCTCTGCAGTGAGAACACACAAATGGGACAGTGCTTAAGAAACTCTAAGTGACATGGTGTTGATAGCTTCTCCTTTGCTCCAGTTGCTTTGTTAACAAGCAACACTGGACAGGAAAGATTGGACCCACCTCTTGCATCCAGGCCTTGTCCAAAAAAAGAGAGAAAAATACTGAACAGAGAAGACCCAACATGTTCCCCAGAGAGACCACTTCGGAGAGCTTAAAATGATAGAGGGTTAAGGGCTATTTAAGCTCTGAACCAGACAGGCGAACTGTTGAAAAGGAAATAGCTTCTAGAGCTTCACAGTTAATTCACAAACAATGAATTTTGGGGGCCTAAAATTTCTGATAAGGAGCAGGATGCCCAAGAGATTTAAATGGAAACATCTGTACACACAAGCCAAGTATTAAATTAAGTCACTATCTGCAGGCTAGTTTTGATTATCATCAACATGAGAAGTGACTGTGATTCAGTGAACAAAGTTGTACAAAAAGTTTCCCCAAACTGCAACATTTGTGCTGTCCCAAGGACACAGGCAAAGAAGAGAAACTGGTCCACAGCGATTTAAAAGAAAAAGAGCTGGAAGGCTCTAAATGCCAAACTGAACTGACCGAGACTTAGCAAAATATAAAACACAGCTGCTTCTCTTTAGGTCATGCCTATGACAGATGATACAATCTTTTTTTGGTGCTAGTGACAATTGATTTAGGACAGATGGATGTAGAAAACCCAAAAATGCCCACTGATAACACCCTACCCCACCAGCCTGGATTTCTGACCATATTTTAGCTCAGGTTCAACAAGAGAGCGTGGCTGTGCCCCCTAGGGCAGGGGAGTCAGGAGTCAGAGAGACTTCCTTAAAAGGACCTCGCAAGGCTTTTGAAACCTCAGTTGCTTTCCTATACAGCTGGTTCTCCTGTTTTTCCTTGTCTGTTGCAGTGTGACTAAGAGTACATCCTGAAAATGGAAAGGGTCCTGTGTGTTTGTTTTCTGAGGCAGCAAATAATGGGGTCCCTGAGGAATGTCATCCTATCTGCCAGTGCTGGAAGGAAAGACAGCCACAAGCAATGTAGTACATGATGGCAGCTTTGAAAGGATAGAGAAAGGCAGGCTGGGCCAGGTGCAGTGGCTCATGCCTATAATCCTAGCACTCTGGGAGGCTGAAGCAGGACCGCATGAGGTCAGGAGTTCAAGACCAGCTTGAGCAAGAGTGAGACCCCCAACTCTACAAAAATAGAAAAAGACGTCATGGTGCTCACCTGTAGTCCCAGCTACTCAGGAGGCTGAGGCAGGAGAATTGCTTGAGCCCAGGAATTTGAGGCTGCAGTGTGCTATGATGATGCCACTGCATTCTAACCCAGGAAACAGAGCAAGACACTGTTTCAAAAAAAAAGAAAAAAAGGAAAGGCAGGCTGAACCCATGAGGGCCTCAGCAAGAAGAAAGGGGCTCCATGAGGAGCTACTTATGGCAAAATAGACTCCCCACAGGTCTCATCGCCTGGACCCCTCCCCCAACCCCAGCAGGGGAACAGGGAAAGGGTCAGGACATGGGAGAGTTAAGTGAGAATAAAAGGAAGGACTACTCCGAAGCTTCTGGTAGAATAATGAAGGACCACAGGACTTAGATTGTTGTTAGCTACACAGGTGAAGTTGACTGGCTTCAGAACTGTCTGGGGAGAAAAGCAATGTCTCCTTTCATTATGATACTATATTATCTTATTAGACATTGGACTAGCTCTACATACATATTAGCTTATGGTTCTTGTTAACTATATTCATCTAATAAAAGTGCCATGTGCCTTATCATTTGCAATTCTACTCAACTACCATTTATTAGAGCTTTCAAAGACCCAAGGTAGGAAAGTTCCACAACAAGGGCAAAGATCTAAGTCATGTAATACAGTCTCACATCTAGTTATGGTTCGGCCAAGGAAAAGCTATGGCTGATTCTGCCGAGACAATGACACTCAGGAGCTGTGATTCCGGAACCACATTTGCAATCAAAGAACCACAGGACTTCCCCATTCCTGCAAAAACACTGTAGTAGCAGACAACACAAGCAGATCTGAGAGGACCCTAAATTGCACTCTTGAACTCAACTAAACAGACTTTCTCAGAGTTTTTAATGGGCTTTTGTGAATTCTGCATCTTGAAGGGGATATGCAGCGTGTGGCATCAGAGAATCTTTGCTCCTCTAGACAGCGCGGGAAACATTGACCTAGGCGCCGTATACCAGCTGAAGAATACCAGCGATACATTGCTTTAGCATTGTTTCATTGTTGTTTTTTAAGTTTTGGAAGTATCTACAATATTTGCATTACTAAAACAAATGATAAAACATAGGAGAGCAAAAATGAAACACTATCTAATCCTATCAATTCAGATATAATCATTGGAAAAAATCAGTATTTCCCATATTTTTCTATGCTAACATACATATAAATACATATTTTGAACAATGGAATCATCTGCACAGACAAAGCACATTTGTCTCAAACCCTTGGCAAAGGCTAGAGATGCTATAAGCACAGCTCAGGGCATTTGTACCTGCCTGCTTTCTACCTGTAAGACGGACTTCATGCCTCTACCCATATCTAAAGAAACCAAGGCACCTGCTGATCAAGGTTCAAGAGATAATTTTTTTTTGAGATAATGTTTTTTAAAAAAAAAGAAAAACCTTCTCCCAAGAGACAGAGATGAGGAAAAGAATCTAGCAAGTCAAAGTGAGCAGACTGTTTTACTTACTGCTAGTGCACGCGCGCGCACACGCCCCTCACACACACACCCCAAGTATGCTTCCTTCCCCCTTTACTCCTCTTTCCTCAGAAT
>NW_012137303.1:2258180-2266299 GCF_000956105.1 Propithecus coquereli
AAAAAAAAAAAAAAAAAAAAGATTTAGACAACACTATGCCCCATATATACCAATCCAAATTCCTGTCTTCTATTAAAAAACAAAAAGCATTTTAGAAAGTGGAAGATGGTTAAGGAGGAAAAAAATACCTATCCCTCATCCAATTTTAATTGCATTTTTGAATCTGCTTTAATAATAGATACTGTTTCCAATGAAATGAAATGAAAACTAAAGGTGTTACAGTAATATTTTACTAAAGTCTTATTGTTTTGTTTTCACTGTACCTATGTTTTAACTATGAAAACAAGTACTCCCTATTCATTCCATATTTTGATTAGATTTCCTGGCTCCTCATTTTCCACAACGTCCCTTTCATACTACTCTCCTACTCCTCCTCCTTGCTTTCCTCCCTCCCCTCTCCAGAGTGTACCTAAAGGGTGACTAAATCCCAGAGACTGGAAAAAGAGTATCTTTTTAAGAACAATGAAAAGTTACACCAAGCCTGGTATATGTTCAACAGCTTCCTCGCCCAAGGTCATTTGACTCGCCTGTCCTAACTACAGAAGAAACTGGGGCAGTTGCAGATGAGGAGAGAGTAGAGTGTAAATGCAGCTCAGGTAACAAGTTCATGTCTCCAGAACTGCCGCCTGGAAATGTATGCCCCGGGACAGAGCCCGCCCCCACCCTGCCCCCTACCCAGAGATCAGAGGAAACAGGTGGGAGCTGACTCCAGTTTTGAGTTCAGTTAAATTCTGAAGCACTCAAATAAGGATTCTTTTATTTTGAATTTCCCAGAACTTTTGCCAGGATCCTTGGCAACAATACATGATCTCGGATCACCCACTCCTGAAGATCATTTCAATGTTGTTGCTGTTTTCTAAAGCTCAATTTTCTACAGCTATGTAACTTCACCCAGGCACTTTGAAAATCACCTATGCACAGAATTGTAAGTGATCCTTAAAAGTTGAGACTCCTAATGGTACCACAAAGGGAACTGTTCAAATTACCCGACAACTGGTACAAGAGCCTCTCACAGAGGGATGCAAACTCAGGGGCCTAGAATAATGATTTTCCAGCAGCACTCTTCAGAAGCCATTGCAGTCTACAAACATTTGATACGAATTTCAGTCTTACATCTATTTTAACTACTGGAATAAAACACCAACACACACATTCAAATGCGTTACACCACATTTAACATATCAGAGATCAACTAAGGTAAGTTGTGCTGCCAGAGTAACCACTTTTGTGCAGAACTCAGAATAAAGCTTCTCCTGCCATCTCTATTTACTTGGAAAGCATCCTGAGATTACAAGACCAGCTATTTTAAAAACTGTGATATTTATACTGCTTAAATGGTGAATAGGGAGTCTCTCTATACCATGCAACCAGAACAAAATCCAGTCTCCCTTTCTATTTCTAATTTGTGTTCATCAAAACAGCCTTGCTGAAATCAATGATTAGGTTAACATTATTTTAACTAAGAACTTCTAAAATATCTCCTAAAATATCACTACTTTATGGGTTCCATGAAAAATTATGTGTTTTAAAATGGTAAAATGAATTTTTTTTTTTTAAAGCCTGGAAACCATTGGCCAAGGTTGATGTCAGCCAAAAGGAGCTGCACAACACAAATTCTAGAGCGGACGTTTGTCTGAAAAATGACTATGGCACAGGTTGTGCTACTCAATCAAGTTAGATATTAGAGACTAGGAAACTGGAAAAACACTAAACAGACTGGCCATGAAAAATGAGCACGACCCAGTGTAAAAGAACAGTGGTTTTCATATTGGAGAGTATCTGAAATTTAAAATAATTCATAATTGATTAAGTACACCAAATGCTTATAACACTTTTCTATGAGAGATGTTCCCTTTTTAATGTTTTTTTTTTTTAAACAAACAGGTAGGAGTAAAGTTTATATTTTGAGTTAATGAAAGCCAGCACCGCCACCAAAATATTCTAGGAATACATGTTACCCAAAATAATATCCCTATACTTTTCAACATTTTAAAAATTAACTTACAGTTATTCCAGTCCAGCCTAATTAAGATGATTGAAAGGCATAAATAAATAGCCAAACAAAAGAAATAAGTTAAAGGGATTTGAGATTAACTTTTCAAAACAAAATAAATGGGCAATGGATGAATAGTTTTAAAGAGAACAGGTGAATAAACCGAATGGTTAAACTGGCATGCCACTTCCCTACCTACTTAATCTAGTAAGAAAGGAAATCTTGCTTCTGACCCATTTCATTATGGGTGTGGAAGAACAAGGGGCTTGCAAAGATGATGTAACCCAAATTCCAAAATTGAACAGAAAAAATAAAGCTGAGACCAGGAATGAACATTCCACACACTTCAGAGCCACCATCCTAGAGAGTGAGGAGTGTCACATTCCTCTCCCCCAGACAAGCAACAGAAGTATAGGTTGGAAGAGGTCACCAGGGCCCTTGCTCCCGCCTGACAATATTTTTCTTTCAACCAGTAGTCCTCAAAAAAAAAAAGGCCAAAAACTTCAGGCAATATCAAATGCTACCAAGGATTTAGAGAAACCAGATCACTCACACACTGATGGCAGGGCAAGGGCCACAGCATAGTATAGCCACTCTGGGAAACAGTTTACCAGTTTCATAAAACTAAACATGCAATTCCCATACAAACTAGCAATTGCACTGCTTGGCATTTATCACAAAGAAATGAAGAAGTATGTTCACATGAAAATCTGAACACGGATTTTATATCAGTTTTATTCCTAATAGCCAAAAATTGGAAACAACCCAGATGTCCATCAGCAGATAAATGGGTAAAGAAACTGTAATACATCCATACCATGGAATACTCCTCAGGTAAAAAAGGGAAACAATTGATACAACTTGGATGAAGGTCCAGGGAATTACGCTGAGTGAGAAAAACCAATCCCCAAAAGGCATGTACTGTATGACTGCAGTTATATAATGTTCTTGAAATGACAAAATGATAAAAATGGAGAACAGATTAGTGGCTACCAGGAGTCAAAGAAGTAGGTGGAGGCACGGCTATAAAAGGGTAAGATTAGGGATCCTTGTGGTGATGGAAATCTCCTGCATTTCACACTATCAATGTCAGTATCCTGGTTGTGATATTATGCTATAATTTTGCAAGATAGGAAACTGCATAAAGTGGACCTCTCTGTATTATTTAACTGTATATAAATCTACATCTAAAAATGAAAAGTTTAATTTTTAAAAATACATAAATTAAAATACATTTTTTAAAAGTCCAAGCTCTAGAAAAATTGGCTGAAGATTCAATTAGAAAGTGGGAGAAGGGAATATGAGTCTAAGAAACACAGAATCTCTTTCTAATGACATCCTCTAAACACAATAGATAAAGTTACTACAGCAATAGATGACATGTCATGCCAATGTGGCCCACAGCAGACCTGCTCACCATTTAGATTACCAAAAAAAGGGGGGGGGGGGCAGCCTAAAGGATCGTTCCCCAGGAGAACACTCCTAATGATGGATAGCCTCTTCCAGCTTGTTCTTTCCTTTACTGCCCTAAGTGGCACCAGCTCTGGCCTGTTCCATCCCAGTTTCCCAGCCTATGGTCATTATTAAATAATTTTGGGAAAGATAGCATACCTTATCCAATTCTTAGAAATTTACAATGCAAAGAGGTGTATTAATGTCTCTGAAAAGCCATAAAGAAACTGATTTATCTTTAACACCCAATTGTCAAATTTATTTAAGCACAGAACACTCTTCTAGCATTTCCAATTTCATTTGACCAGAGCATACCTTAGGAATTTTGGATCTAGCCTGCTGTCCTCTATTCTGCTAAAAAGGTGTCACAAACTGAAATAAACCCTCTTGGCCTTAGGGTGAACTGATCTCAACCCCTCAATAAAGGCAGTAGATACTTGAGCTTCATTATATGTTTAAAGTTAGTTATTCATTTATTCACTCATTTATTTATTCATTCATTCATTCACTTTAGAGACAGGTTCTCACTCTGCCACCAAGGCTGGAGTGCAGTGATCCGATCATAGCTCACTGCAACCTTGAACTCCTGGGCTCAAGCAATCCTCCAAACTGAATAAAGCCTCTTGGCCTTATGGTGAACTAATCTCAACCCCTCAATAGAGGCAACAGATACTTGGGCTTCATTATACATTTATTGTTTGTATGTATTTATGAATGAATGAATGAGACAGAGTCTCACTCTGTTGCCCAGGCTGGAGTACAGTGGCACGATCATAGCTCGCTGTAACCTTAAATTCCTAGGCTCAAGCGATCCTACTACCTCAAACTCTCAAAGTGCTGCACTTAACAGGTGTGAGCCACCATGCCCAGCCAAATTTTCTTCTGTGCCACTGAGAAAACAGAATGCAGGACCCCTTGGTTCCTCTTGCTTTATCATCTTTTGGGTGTTTACCATGTGCATTGTGCTAACCAGTATTTAAATATATTCTACTTAATCTTCAAAGCAACTATGTACAAATAGATACTGTTATAATGCTTGTTTCATTAGAGAAAAGAATAGATTCTTATTAATAACACTGTTATAAAGTTACTCAGCAGCAGTGTGAACCCAGTGTGACTCCAAAATCTGTGCCCTTAACTCTCCTGCCTCTTGAGAGAAGGGAGAATAAAGTTCACGTGAAGCTCATGAGAAACAGGTGGCAAGAAGAGATCTGCTTAACCAGTCCCAACTTTTACCTGATATCCCAATTGCAAAGAAAGGAATCAGGCTTTGTGCCTGACCATCTCCAACTTGCACTCCCCTCACCCTAGCTGTACTTACCTATGTTTCTCTAACATGCTAAGCTCTCTCGCGCTTCCAGGTACATTCTGTTCCCTTTGTCTAGAGCACATCTCCACTGGCTTCCCTTGGCTAACTCCTACTCATCCACTGAGTGTCAGCTTAGGCTTCACTTCCATCTGGAAGTCTTCCCTGACTCTCAGACCTGAGTTTGGGGTTCCTCCTCTGTGCTCTCAAAGTCCCCGTTCATCCACTCATAGCACATTCAAACCACCGCCTGGCTACATGTTTACCTCTCCAACTAGACTGTAAGCTCAGAATCCCATAAAGTCCCAGACTACACCTATCTTGTACATACCATACACCTGCTACACAGTGGATGCTCAATAAATATGAAGCAAATTAATGGATAAATCAATCAACCAAATCAAACACAGATGGGGAGTACTGATCTATTTAAAGTCCAAATTTCCCCTATCATTCCTTGAAGTCAGCAACCACTAAATAAGGCAAAGGCTGTTTTCTCTTTATTTTGAGCATAATGGCAAAGCAGATAGGCTCTGAGTGAGGCAGATCTGCAATCAAATCCCAGCTCTGTCATAAACTACCTGGATGACTGGAAGCAAGTTACTTTAGCCTCTCCAAATCTCGATTTCCTCATTTGGAAAATGGAGATATAAAAAGTGCCTACCTCATAGGGTTGTAGAGGGATCAGATAAGGTAATGCATAATTAAGTACTCAGCACAGTCTCTAGCACTTGGTCAGTGTTCAGTAAATATCAGCTATTATGATCATGAGAAGAAAGAAGATAAACTCTCTACAAAAGATAAACTAGAAATAGTATAAAGTCTCAAAGTATAAAAAGAAGGAATAAATACAACACACTCCTAACTTTATAAAAAGAAAAGTAGATGACAGTGGTCACTGGAAAAAAAGGACAGGAGAACAACTCAAAAAAGTATACTGAAAGTATTAAACCTACTCATTTATCCACCTATTTTAGTGAACTAACAATTAAGTAACTAAAATTCTGCAAAGTCAAAAACTCCAGGCCAAGCGTGGTGGCTCAGGCCTATAATCCTAGCACTCTGGGAGGCCAAGGCAGGAGGATTGAGGTCAGGAGTTCGAGACCAGCCTGAGCAAGAGCGAGACCTCGTCTCTACTAAAAACAGAAAAAATAGCCAGGTGTTGTGGCATGGGCCTATAGTCCCTCCCAGCTACTCGGGAGGCTGAGGCAAGAGGATTGCTTGAGCCCAGGAATTTGAGGTTGCAGTGAGCTATGATGATGTCACTGCACTCTATTAGGGTTACTTTTTAAGTCTTCTTGATCAAACTTGAAGCCTATCAAAGAAAGCCAGACCTTGAATATTTCTAATAACATAATAATTCCTGCCCATGCACGTAAGTAACAGCACTCACAAGTTTAGGCCAAGCTCCTAGAAACTACTTAGATTCCAAATTTGGGGAGATAAATGCTTAAATTCAAATACATTTGTAATTTGGTTACAACTTCAATCAACTCCAGCTAATGTTAAGATAAACCAAAAAAATCATAACATTAAGTACTAATAACTACTTTTAAAGAGTTCTTATTCTATATTGGACATTTAGTCTTTGACATTTAATCATCAATTTTAATTGTGACATGGGTTTATTCTTAGTATAATGAATAGTGTCCACACCAAATAATACCAAAGTACCATTTTTGTATACTTTTGTAGCAACCACTACTTGACATTTAAGTTGTAGAGAGGTGGGTTCATTCTGTAAATTATTACATAATAAAAAATTTGTTTGGGCACAGTGGTTCAAGCCTATAATCCAGCACTTTGGGAGGCCAGTGAAGGGGGATCACTTGAGCCTAGAAGTTTGAGGTTGCAGTGACCTATGATTGCATCACTGCACTCTAGCCTGGGTGACAGAATAAGACCCTGTCTCTAAATAAACAATTTTTTTAAAAATCTACTTTAAACATATGATAGAAACGATATTTCTTCTCTCTATACTACCACCTGCAAAAAGTAACACAACATTTAAAAAACATAATTTAAGGAAATTTACTCCTTATTAAAGCTAAATAGAACAATGGCATCAATCATTTCAGCTACTGATAACCTTAATCATGCAGTTTACATGAGCACATTTTGTTGCAGGGCAAAAGTCACTCGGGTTTTCCTACTTCAAAGCCTCTGCCATCCTGACTTGTATACACAGACAGCAAAGAAATAGAAGTCATACATCAATAGCATAATCCTTACTTACATCTGTAAGAAAAGGCAGTCACATATCCTGGGGTTAGATATTTTAGAAGATTCTCAAGACAGATGTTATCAGAAAGATACTTCAAAATCTGTGGCAACTTCAACTGAAGAAATGGAATACTAAAAACATTCTCTTTCAATACTACACACCTAAAATTTGTTTAGAATATTCCAGGAAAAAAAAAATGAAGGAGATAGATAAAACAGTATTGGTGAAATGCCAAAAATTATTAAGCTGGGATGAAAAGTACACAAGGTTCAAGGTATTATTATTTATGTTTGCATATGTTTGAGAATTTCCAATGATAAGCAGAATATCCTCTCCACTTAAGCTTAAATTTAGATTTGCCAGAAACCATTGCCTAGAAACCAATAAAATACCACAAAAGGCTTTTCGCCTCTCTAAAGGTATAACTCAGTCACTGATGACTCCCTAAGAACTTGTGCCCAGCAGGGTCCAATCCCTGGGTCCCCAACAACCTTTCTCATAAACTGGGGGGAACCCCAAGTCCAATCACATTAATGGATACTGCCTCCAGCAGACATTTCCCTCCAAAACACCAAAACCTATGTAAAATGACCAGCATTTTGTTCACATTCTCAGATCATCACCCATTACATGAACTCAGATATAACACTTGAGAAATTTTAATTAAATAATTCAACCAACATGAGATGAATTTTTAAAACTCCTCCACAAGACCCTATAAAGTCATGTAATCAGCCACTACATCAAATAAATAAGCTCCATTTAACATCAAACTTTGAATAATATGAAACAGGTTCTAGGAGATGATGTAAATGTAGGTGACTATTACAACTTTAAGGCCCTGAGTGATGGCTCCCACCTATAATCCTAGCACTCTGGGAGGCCGGGGTGGGAAGACTGCTTGAGGTCAGGAGTTTGAGACCAGCCTGAGCAAAAGTGAGACCCTGTCTCTACTAAAAATAGAAACAATTAGCAGGGCAACTAAAAATAGAAAAAATTAGCTGGATGTTGTGGCGGCAGGGGCCTGTAGTCCCAGCTACTCGAGAGGCTTAGACAGGAGGATTGCTTGAGCCCAGGAGTTTGAGGTAGGCTGACGCAACAGCACTCTAGCCCAGGGAACAGAGTAAGGCTCTGTCTCAAAAAA
>NW_012137303.1:2266848-2275768 GCF_000956105.1 Propithecus coquereli
AGAGTGAGACTCTGTCTCAAAAAAAAAAAAAAAAAAACAACCAAAATAAGGAAAAGACATTTTCACTTCCAAACATTTTAGTAATAAACAATAATACTTACCAGTACTTTGTTTTCAACTTTGTCTCCCTTAACTTCCAATTTTACTTTCTTCTTCACTGCAATTTTTATCTTCCTGCCAATAACATCCTTTATGCTTTCTGAAAGAAGAGAACGGTTTCATTACAGTCTTTTATTAATAAGAAAAAAAACACTAGAGGGAGGAGAGAATATTTGGAGGAGTATATCTGATAGTTTTTATTGTTGTCTTTTTTGTTTTAATAGCTGTCAAGTATTTAATAAACATCTACTTTGTGCCTTGTATTGTGTGCTCACATGCTGAGGTAAATATAAAAGCATGTAACATAATACCAGCCCATGCAAGACATGACATAGTCTTGCTTGGAAAACAGGATACACGCATAAGAAAAAAAAGCAGCAATGTAGAACAGTATGATGCAGCACTATATTGTATGAAAACCATACACACAAAAGAAATTCATAAACTCCCTCAACCCTTGGCTGGTTACTTCTGGTCCCCAGCAGCCTTTCAGTTCATTGCAGGGCCATACAAATATTAGCATTTTCTATGAATGCCTTGACATGCTGGTTGGGGAATATGACAAAGAACCAGAACTGGACCAATGATTTAGCCAGAGAAGGACACTTCCAGCCATCTGTCCTTTCAAAATTATCACTGCACAACATCCCAAAGGGTGGTCAAAGGCAATGGAAAAGGAGAAATTGGGAGAGAAAGATCAAATTGAAAATTCGGATGGTGGTGGGAAAAGTTTTCCTAGGACTCCAATGAGTACCTCAAACAGAACATGTCCCAAATCAAACTCATTATCTTCTCCTCTAGCCACTAATGAAGCTAGAAATCTTGCTTACTGACAACTCCTTTCTCTCAGATAGGAAGTAAGTTTCCTAAAATCTACCTTCTAAACAGCTCCTGACCACCTGGGCATGATTGCATTGAAAGCCTCAGAATCTCTCACCACAGCCTCTAACCTATCAGCCCACTGTCACCTCCATAAACCACAGTAACCCTTCCAAAATCATGAGTATGATCAGGTCCATCCTGGTCTATGAGTTGCAGTCATTTTTGGATGAACCCAAACTTCATAGCATGCCATTCAAGGTCTTTCACATTTTTCCAGCTTAACATCTCAGCACACACCTAAAGATCCAATCGTCCCTGATATCTTAATCTTTTACCGCAGGATTCTATATATTATTCTCTTTCCTGGAATGTCCTTTCCCTATTCTCTTACTGGCTATATTCTACTTACCCTACAAAATATAGCTCCTTCCTGTATGCTCCTATAGCTCGGTATTCCGTATTGTAATCATTTTGGTTCATTTACATATTCAACAAATACATGCACCTGTGTGCCAGGTACTCTACTAAGTGCTAGATAGAAACGGACTCTGCTTATCACGGGAGTTTACAATCTAGTGGAGGCCACGGAGGGAATGCTACGAAATAAATCTTCACACAGTACCTGAGGTCATGGATCAGGGAGCACATGAAGGCTTCAGGGAAAAAGTAATGGCTGAGCTGAATCTTGAATGCATAGGAAATAGACCACTGGTTTCCAAAGTGGAGGCTACAAAACAATCCACTAAGATGCAGGAAGAAAATAGAAATTTTACTTCTATTTACAGTACGTTTTTCAGGTTATGTTTTAGATTATACACACTAACTGAAGTATGTTATGTAGTTTAACAAATATATGTATGTCTATTAGGGGGTGATCAAAATGTTCTTATTGGGAACACACGATTACAAAAATTTAGGGCCACTAAGTTAGATAACAAAAGTGAAGAAGGGGAGAAAAGGACCTTATCAGCAGAGAGAACGACAAGGAAACCTAAGAAAGCACAGCCTGTTCAAGGAATAGCAATGAGACGGAATGTTTGGGGCAAAGGCACATGTGCGGGAGCCCACTGCACTGGGAGTTCTTTACGTAGTTCCTATCTTATCAGAACTCGAAACAAGTACAGGCTACTCCTCCCTCTCCTAAAAAAAGAATTGTGGGAAATAGGTATCTGAAATTGACTTAAGAATATACACAGAAGGAAAGAGACTGGGAAGTCATATACCAAAAGATAAAAAATAGGCTGGGCGCGGTGGCTCATGCCTGTAATCCCAGCTCTCTGGGAGGCCGAGGCGGGTGGATCGCTTGAGGTCAGGAGTTCGAAACCAGCCTAAGCAAGAGCGAGACCCCGTCTCTACTAAAATTAGAAAGAAATTAATTGGACAACTAAAAATATATAGAAAAAATTCGCCAGACATGGTGGCGCATGCCTGTATCCCAGCTACTCGGGAGGCTGAGGCAGGAGGATCGCTTGAGCCCAGGAGTTTGAGGTTGCTGTGAGCTAGGATGACACCACGGCACTCTAGCCCGGCAACACAGTGTGACTCTGTCTCAAAAAAAATAAAATAAAAAATAGCTTTCCCTAAGTGGTAGTATGGGTGACTTATAATCTCCTCCACATTTAAAGTTTTTCTACGAAAATCCTGTATTACTTTTTTAATCAGAAAGATACACAATACATTTTTTAAATGTCTTAGAGGATTAGCTTAAGTAAATATACTGAGGTTTTCACATAGATGCCATTTTGAACTGATCAGAACAGAGCTCTTATGAGCATTTGCAATTAGAGAGCAAAGCAGGTGCAGGAATTTCCCCTATCACACCAGTGGAACTTGATCATGAAAGGCCCAGAAAAATCATTTCAGGCGTATCACAAAAGTGTATGTCACTGTGTTGAAAGACATATGACATAGGCAATATTCAACACACACAAAAATTCTATTTCAAGATAAGGGTCAAATTTAACTATTTATTTTGAGAACCATCAGTATAAACCAGATACCTTATCTCCACTCCATCCTTCACCCTTTCACTTGAGTCTACATAATTACCTAAACTTCTCATTACCAGGCTCAAGGACGACTCATTACACAAATTAAAAACCTGCCACCCTCTTTAGCTATCCTTATCCCCTGCCTGACCAGCCAGGCAAGCCCTTCCCTAAACCCTTTCTCAGGACCTCCCTCTGGAGGCATCTTCAGAGCCTCTGGCATTTGTTTCCTCTTCCAGTGGGGTGTTGAAAAGGTCTCGGCCTCCAGAACCGGATGGGTCACTCGCTCCAGCAAAGGAGCAGACTCCACTTAGTTGGGGACATAAAAGAGGACCTGCTGGGAGTATGATGGGGTATGTGTGTGCGAGTAAGAGTGTGTGTGAGTGAATGAGGGAGAGAGAAAGAATAACTTCATACTCCAAATTCTGATAAAGGGTCAGATTTGTTTGTAATTCAGCAGAAGTAGAGGCTTCCATACAAATCTAGCAACAGCTTCTTTACATCAAGTTTTAACCTGCTGAGTTAACAGTCACTAATGGAAGGGTACACACACATTCCTCTGAAGTATGGCTAAAACCAGCAACAGAGGGCCAAATTTCACATAGAGATAAATGGGGGCTTAGAACTTCCTCTTGTTGTAAGCACCGATTAAACAGCATCGTCCTGAGTGCTCAACCTGTGCAGTGTGCCAAGGATGGTACAGCAGGGAATATAGGTCACTGGGGCTCAAAACACATCTGAACACAGACTCACGTACCTTGTTACAATATTACTACACACACACACACACACACACACACGCACGCTTAAACGCTAGGTTTTCGAACACTCCTCCATCCTGTTTTAGCTCTGCCATTTTAACCCTCCAGATAATTAAGTTAAATCCCAAGACTTAAAATCCAACCCCCCCCCGCCCATAAAAAAAAAAACCTTAACGGACTCAAACAACGGGTCACCTTGTACGGGATACCACACACTGGTCCCCTAAGAGATCCGGGTTGGGGAGAATCAGTAGGTTAATCATTATTAAAATAAAGCTTTTATCATTAACCCTCAATTTCCTGGCCCGAGTTTGCGTCAGCGTCGTAACCCTTTCGCTCCCAGCTCGCTACACCAAGCCACGCCTTGCCAGGCCCACTCAATTTTACCAGACCAGCTCCTCCTCCCCCAAGTCTGTATGTCAGAGGGACACCTCCCACGGGGCATTTTCCGGAGGTTGCCTGACACATGCCGGAGACGACCTACTGTGCGCTCGCCAGCTGTCCTTCTGCTAGGTTTTCCCGGACTTTCCCGAGTCTGGGGCTGTGGGCTGGGTTCTTCCCGCTTCCAGAACTCCCAAGACTGAGGTAGCCCGCCCCCTTCTTCCGCCAACCTGGACCCCACATCGGGGCTGGAGGAGGCGCCGGGGGCTCTCAGCAGAGACCCTCCGGGGGCCTCTGATTTCTCCCCCACGCCTTCCCTCTCCAGACTCGGCTCGAGGAGGTCGAATGGGAGCAAACTTCCCGGCGCCCCCCAGCGACCCTGCCCAACAGCACTCCGACCTAAGGCGCGGCGAGACTTCGCGGGACCTGCGGGAAAGCAGAGGTGGGAAGGGAGGTGGAGGTGAGGAGTAAGCAGAGGAAGATGGAAAATTAACAACCAAGCGAATCTTACCTATCAACTCCCTGGGAACATCAGCGCTCTCTTCGGTCATGGTTGCCCTCGAAGTGCGGGGGGTACTGCAGGTCTAACTCTGATTTACGGCCCCCCGCTCTTCCCCGAACCCCTCAATTTTTTGAGAGGCAGATGCAGCTTGCAAATAAGAGTGGGCAAGAAAGGGGGGGAGCGGAGATACAATTTTGCCGCGCCCCCGCCCCACCAAAAAAAAAAAAAAAGAGTTGCAAATAGGAGGTGGGTTTGCTGCTGCAGCTACATGACGCCTCCTCGCAGTTCCCGGCGGCGGAAAGGGGAGCGGACAGGATTCCGAGCGGGCGCGGGGCGGCTGCGGCGCCTGCTCCTCCCGGCTCGCTGGTCCGCGGCGCAGCTCCCGCCCAGCCTCGGCGCCGCACCTAGGGCCCTAGGTAAAAGCGGAAGGCGTGGGGAGAGGGCGGGGAGAGCGGCGCGCGGCGGGGGAGTAGGAGGCTTTCCTTGCTCTCCTGCCGGGCTCCGGCTGGGCGGGGGCAGCTCCGGCCCTCCTCCTTCTCCTCCTCCTCCTCCTGCTCCTGCGTTTCCTCCTCACCTCGCGAGAGCCAGCTTCAGCACCGGTCCCAGGCCGGGCTCAGGGGCCGGGGTGCGGGGTCCCCGGTGCGGGGCGCACCCCCGGGAGACACTCACCGCGGACCTGCGGCGGCGGCGGCGGCGGCGGGCACGGCGCCCCTTCTCGCTGCCTCCCTCCCAAACCGCAAAAGCCCTGCGTCTGGAGAGGGGGCGAGGGAGCGTGAGAGAGAGCCCGAGAGCCATCTGCTGGCTGCGAGGGAGGAGAGCCGGCTGAGCCCGGGCTTCCCGATTCCGTCCCCACCTCCGGGCCGGCCGAGGGACCTGAAGGACGGGAGACTGCAGATTCTGCAGACTCGCCTGCACGGAAGCTGGTTTTTCCAGGACCCTTTTACGCACTTTTTCAATCCTTCCCGTGGCATGTCATTTCATCAGAGTTATTAATTTTCCGTTTCTTGTGAGCAAGAGCTAGACGAAACCTGTAAACACTGACCATATGGTGAGAAGACACTTTCGTGTGTGTGCTCAGTGGGTGCTCTGCAGCCTCCGCCCGCAATATCAAACATTCGAATTGGGAGAGCGCCTTGGAAAATGCCTTCTACTCGCAGTGGAGCCTTTTTTATCCTCAGGACATATCTGGGGAGCTGAGTATTATTCACATAAGCCGGAATAAGCCTGCTGATAGATTTGATGCTACCTAACCCTCTGACTTCCCTGAGCTCTCCCCGGAGGGTGAAGTTTCAGGGCCAAGAATACATATGTGTGCTTCCATCGCTGTTTTATCGCCTAGCGGCTGGGAACGTTGCAGCCTGTCGAATCGGGTTCTGCTTATAAAGGACAGAAAGAGGGAAGGGAGGAAAGGAAAGGAAATCCCACGCATTTGGTAATCCAGTTTTAAACACTGCTATTGACCTTGGATCCCTGATAATAATCTTCAGCCTCTCTGCCAGCCATTACCTTTATGGAATTTACCAATCTGGCCCCTTCTCACCCTTCTAACCTCTCCCACTTCCCACTCTATTACTTCCAGACTCACTATTTACTTCCTCCCTTCCTCTTAAAGGCCATCTGTTTCTTGTCTGTTTTCAAACCCATCCCACTGTGTACCTTTTTTGTAAAGATTTTCCAGGGATTTTCAGATCACTGTGATCCCTAAACCACTAGAATATATTGCCGGAAACACTCTCATAAGCCCAACCATAGGGTGCCTTGTGACGTTACTTGTGTATTTGTCTAGTTTTACTATTTAACTCTTGCACTGTTCCCTGAGTTTGGGTTTTTCTACCCAACTAAACTGTAGGCAGTTTGAAGGCAGGACTTTATCTTGGATTTTTGAACTTCCTCAACAGCCTTGTGCAAAGTAGGTTTTCAATAAACATTTGTTAACTGATTTTAGAGCTTTGGACCTGAGACCCCTAACCATTTGTTTCAAAAGTTGGCAATTTTTTTTTTTCCCCCTTTTTTTTTTTTTTTTTTTTGCTGGAGTGCAGTGGTGTGATCATAGCTCACTTCAACTTTGAACTCCTGGGCTCAAGCAATCCTCTTGTCTCAGCCTCCCAAGTAGCTAGGACTACAGGTGTATGCCACCTCACGCTGCTGTTTTCGTTGTTGTTGTTGTTTTGGTAAAGACAGGTTCTAAGTTATTTTGCCCAGGCTGGTCTTGAACCCCTGGTCTTAAGCAATCATCCTGCCTAGGCCTCTCAAAGTCCTAGGCAAAGTTACAGGCATGAGCCACTGCTCTGGCCTAAAAGTTGGCAACTTGGCCAAGCAGGTGGCTCACACCTATAATCCTAGCACTCTGGGAGGCCGAGGCAGGAGGATCACTTGAGGTCAGGAGTTCAAAACCAGCTTGAGCAAGAGCGAGACCCCATCTCTACTAAAAATAGAAATAAATTAGGCAGGCAACTAAAAATAGAAAAAATTAGCTGGACATGGTGGCATGCACCTGTAGTCTCAGCTACTCAGGGAGGCTGAGGCAGGAGGATCGCTGAGCCCAGGAGTTGGAGATTGCTGTGAGCTAGGCTCATGCCATGGCACTGTAGTCTGGGCAAGAGAGCAAAACTCTGTCTCAAAAAAATAAAATAAAATAAAAATAAAAGTTGGCAACTTCTTTAAGCTAGACACTTCCTTAGTGCATTAAACATCTCTTTTCTACACTAAATGGAAATTAACATCTCAAAACTGTCTTTCATTCAACTGTGTGTGTTAGAGGACTTTTTTGGCACATCCAATGAAGTTTCAGAAATAGCCCTGAAGGTTCCAAACCATGTGATAACTTGTGAAAATAAGGACAAAAGATTTTTTTTTCTGTGGCCTGGGGTAGTGGAAAGAATAAAGGGAAGGCTGTATGGCAGTTCTGTAATTCAGTACTCCTTGGCTTCTTTTAAAGGAAGCTGGGATTTCAATAAAAGAATCATTTTCACTGCAGCAAGATCCTGATTGGCTCCTACACCTCTGAAGAAATGGATTCAAATGAATCTCCTATCACAATACTGAAAAATGACTGATTTTGGAAATCAAAGTCATTTATTTCTTAGGTGCAAAACTCAAATATGTTTCAAAATACAAGTAGAGAACTCCAAGGAGCACTGCTTATAAAGCTGTGAAACCCAACAAGCAGTAAACATCCCTAGCACGGTAAAACCTTGGTGCCAGCTTAGAGACTGCAGTTCGTACTCTGAAATGTGTGCTTATTAACTGAAATCTGCCCACTTCTCCGAATGCAAAAACAGACTTTTCAGACCATACCTGCCCTCCAATTTCCAACTTTTAAGTTCATCCCTGCTTATACATTCTGAATTAAAATGGTGATCAAACCACTATATTATACTGATTGCTATTGCATATGTGATTAGCCATAACTTCATCTAAGTAAGTGTTTAAGCATTACATCTGGTACTGGTAATCTGAAATCTGCTAGTCAGAGAATCTTTACTGCACTTGAACTTTTAAAATGTTAAACACAGTGGCAACAAATTTAATATATACTGAGTGACAAAGTAGTTTTGGAAAATTATACATGGATTTTTTTTTTTTTTTTTAAAGAAACGGGATCTAGCTCTGTCACCCAGGCTGGAGTGCAGTGGTTCGATCATAGCTCGCTGTAACCTAGAACTCCAGGGTTCAAGTGATCTCCCACCTCGGCCTCCCAAAGTGCTGGGATGGAATTTTATTTTTAATTCATGGGCATACATTCATATCTATATAGTATATTTGGTAATACATTATAGTGAGAAAACACTCTCTCAATAAAATAATTTGCTGAAAATACTGAATATCTCTATAATGACCCAACACACTATTATTACAACCATATCATATAATGATTAAACTCATGGATACAAAACAAACAAAAAAGAAAAATTCAGCAAGCTAACAAAACAAAACAAAAAAACCTCACACACCTAGGTCAGTCTCTGATCTTGCCTACTGCATGGAGAACTGGTTTTAAAATTAGAAGGTATTCAGAAACGTGGGAACCAACAGCATTTCAATCCTCAAGTAATGATTTTAAGACTAACTTTGCAAACTCAATACTCACTCAGTAACTACCTACCATTAGTTAAGAGGCCTTCTTAAGGAAGTGTATATTTATGAACCTAATTAATGTAGACCTTTCAGGAGAAGTATGCAGTGCAAACTAAGCTTGCAAACAGCTCTAAAAAAACTTAGTTTATCTCTGATTAGAAGACAATGGGGGCCCCTGTGCGGTGGCTCTTGCCTGCCTGTAATCCTAGCACTCTGGGAGATCGAGACAGGAGGATCACTTGAGCTCAGGAGTTCAAGACCAGCCTGAGCAAAAGCAAGACCCTGTCTCT
>NW_012137303.1:2276299-2282670 GCF_000956105.1 Propithecus coquereli
TACAATTAAAACTATAAAACATTGGCCGGCCACTCACGCCTGTAATCCTAGCTTGCTGGGAGGCCGAGGCGGGAGGATAGCTGCAGCTCAGCGGTTCGACACCAGCCTGAGCACAGTGAGCCCCGTCTCTACCACTAGGAAAAAAAAATTTTTTAAAGACAAAAAAAATACACAAAACCAACAAAACATAGCCGGGCGCTCTGGAAAGTGCCTGTAGGCCCAGCAACCAGGGAGGCTGAGGCAGAAGGATTGCTCACAGCCCAGGACCTGGAGCTTGCGGTGACCCACCCTCACTACACTCTATCCAGGACACCGAGTGACACTCTGTCTCCACAAAAAAAAAAAAAAACAGGGAAAACTACAAAACATTGCTGATACAATGTAAAGAAGATCTAAATAACTGGAGAATATACCAATTTCCATAGATTGGCAGATTCAATATGGTTAAGATGTTAATTCTAAAATTGAATTAGAGATGTTAATGAAATCTCGAAAATAATTAATAATACAAGGAGGGTTTTCTGTGGAAGTTAACACGATGATTCTAAAATTCATACAGAAATCTAAAGGAGTTAAGCTAGCCAAAGCAATTTTGAAAAAGAAGAAAGGTGTAGAACTTATACCTAAATTTAAGACTTACTATAAAACTATCACAATTCAGATGTATGAAATTGGTGTAAGAATAGATTTATACAGCAGCAGAATAGAATAGAAAGTACAGAAATACTCCTGCACATATTTGATCTATTGATTTTTTACAAAGGTGAAAAGATAATTCAATGGGAAAGAATAGCCTCTTCAACAAATGGTGCTGGAATAACTGGCTATCCAAACGGGAACATAATAATCTTTGAACTTTGCCTCATGCCATAACAAATATTAACTCCAAATGGATCAAAACCTAAGCATAAAGGTTAAAGCTATAGGCTGGTCCAAATGTAGTAAGTTATCTCAATTGATTGTTCACAGTCTGTTACAGATTGAACCACTTGTTCTACTCTCTCCCCCCTTCTCACTACTGCACCTGACTAATCTTTGAAAAAAAAAAAAGGTTAAAGCCATAGAACTTCTAGATAACAGCATACTAGAAAATCTTCATGGTTTTGGGGTAGGCAAAAATTTCTTGGATAGTATACATAAAGCACAAACCATAAAAGAAAAAATTGATAAATTGAACTTCATCAAAATTAAAAATGACTGCCCTTGAATGACACTGTTAAGAAAATGAAAAGGGAAAAAATTTTCTCAGCACATATATTTGACAAAAGATGGTATGTGGATACAAAGAACTTTTATGATTCAATAATTAAAAATGGGCAAAATATTTGAACAGACATTTCCCCAAAAGAAACATAGGATGACCGAAGAGCATATGAGAGGGTGCTCAATACCATTATTCATCATAGAAATGCTAATTACAACCATATTGAGGTCCTACCACATCCACTAGAATGGCTAAAATTAAAAAGGCTAACAATATTAAGTGTTGGTGAAGATGTAGAGTAACTAGAACTCCCATACAATTGTTGGTAGGAATGTCAAATGATTACTTTGGAAATATTTTGGCAGTTTCTTCTAAAGTTAACCAAATACTTAACATACAACCTTGCAATTTGCTTCTATATGTTTACCTAAGTGAAAGAAAAACCTATGTCCACACAAAGAGTTATACATGAATGTTTACACACTTTTATTTATAATAGCCAAAAACTGGACTCAAATAAAACATACACAACAGATGGATAAATTCATTTAGTATATGCTTACGATGAAAAAATACTCAACAATAAAACAGAAAGAAACTAATGAAACTAATGTTACATGTAGCAACATAGATGAATCTCAAAAACATGCTGAGCAAAAAAAAAACCTAGACACAATAGATTATGTACTGAATGATACTATTGATGTAGAACTCTAGAAAAGACAAATCTAATCTCTGCTGACAGAAAGCAGATCGGTTACCTAGGGCCTGGGGCTAGGAGGTGATTAACTAAGAAGAGGCAAAAGGGAACAATTTGTAGCAATGAAAATGTTCTATGTCTTGACTGTGGTTGTGGTATCAGGATGCATACATTTGTCTAACCTCATTAAACTAACCTACAATGATTATGTTTTATTGTCTGTAGGTTATACCACAAAAAGGTTGATAAAAATATCTGTAAATAGTATAATCAGAGAAATAAAACATTGCACCCATGAAAGCTAAAGAATCCATGAGGATTCTATTTTTAGAAATCAGAGAAGATAAAAGAACTCTCAGAATTTTATAATATATTACCAGGAATTTTCATTTCCAAGGTCTCTTGGGAAGAATTTGCTTCCAAGCTCATTCAGGATATTGACAGAATTTATTAAGTTCCTTGAAGTTATGGAACTGAGATCTCTGTTTCCTTGCTGGCTGTCAGGGCCAGTTCTCAACTCCTAGAGCCAGCTCACATTCCTTGGCATGTGCCACCACCACCCCCACTCTATTTTCAAAGTTAGTAAAACTAGAATCTTTGTTTTATCAATCCCTCTCATGCTTCTAATCTCTTCCCTTTCAAGAAAGAAATTTGTTACTTTCAAGGGCTTACCTGGTTAGGTCAGGACCACCAAGTACAGTCTCCCTTTCTTGAAGTCAACTGTGCTATCATAGTAGGTCATTTTTAAATATGAAATGTCCGATTTCAAACCAAAAGTGTGGTTTATAACTCAAACAAGAAGCAGTACAATTAATCAAAGTATGCACCTAAACTGTCAACATACCTTTGCTATCTTAATGGTAACTTGTTTATGCCAGCAGCAAAGAAGCCTGGAGAGCGAGTGAGTGGCAATGAAATTGCGACAGGCGTTTTCCACAGCGTGGTGAGAACTGAATATTTTTCCTTGCAAGAAGTGGTCCAAAGCCTAGAAGAAGTGGTAGTCAGTTGGTGCAAGGTCTGATAAATATGGCCGATGACAGAGAGTTTCCAAGTCCAGCCTCTTTAGTTTGAGCAGCGTTGTTTGTGCGACACATGGTTGAGTGTTGTCTTGCAAGAGGATTGACCTGTCTCTATTGACCAATCTGGGCTGCTTACAAGCATCCTCATCATTTTGTCCAACTGGTTGCAGTAGACATCCGCTGTAATTGATTGACCAGGTTTCATGAAGCTATAGTGCATAATACCAGCACAGGACCACCAAACAGACACCATTAGCTTTCTTTTAATGAATATTTGGTTTGGGACTGTGTTTTGCCACTTCATCTTTATCCAACCATTGTGCCTAACGCTTGTGATTGTCAAAAAGAATCCATTTTTCATCACACGTAACAATAAGGCGATGGTTCGTTTTTCTGTCATGACAGCAAAGAAAGGCAAGCTTTGAGATGATTTCTCTTCTGATGCTCATTTAATTCATACAGTACCCATCTATCCAGCTTCTTTACCTTGCTGATTTGTTTCAAATGGTCCAATATTGTTGGAATAGTAATGTCAAACCTTGCTGCTCATTCATGTGGAGGTTGAGATGGATTCACTTCCACTACAGTTTTCAGGTATCGTTATTCCCCTTGGTCTCAGGTCGCCCTGGTTATATGTAACCTAATCATGGGATATTCCATCATATTAATATTTACAGGTCCCTTCCACACTCTAGGGGAGGGAATATACCAGGGCAAAGGTCATTTTAGAATTCTGCTACCACAATAAGGTTGGCATAAAACTTAGAAAAAAATAATTAGGAGAAATTTCAGCAAATCATTGTGTTGTGGATGCTGAATGATGGGCTGCACTTTTGTTTGTTCGATTTTGCTTTACTGAACATGGAGGGAAGTGTGAATGTATGTGTTTTGTATTTTTAGCACATTGATCAATCACGAAATGTAAGGATACTAAAGTGCTTTTTATTAGTGAATGTAATTATTTTTCACACTCCTATTTTTTTTTTTTTTTTTTGAGACAGAGTCTCACTCTGTTGCCCTGGCAAGAGTGAGTGCCGTGGCGTCAGCCTAGCTCACAGCAACCTCAAACTCCTGGGCTCAAGTGATCCTACTGCCCCAGGCTCCCGAGTAGCTGGGACTACAGGCATGCGCCACCATGCCCGGCTAATTTTTTTTTTCTATATATTTTTAATTGGCTGATTAATTTCTTTCTATTTTTAGTAGAGACGGGGTCTCGCTCTTGCTCAGGCTGGTCTCGAACTCCTGAGCTCAAACAATCCGCCCGCCTCGGCCTCCCAGAGAGCTAGGATTATAGGCGTGAGCTACCGCGCCCGGCCCCACACTCCTTTTTTATTAATATCTACATACTGAGAATTAACCTTTATATTTACTTATCCCCTCTGGAACCGGATATCAGGAGCAATCTCAAGAAGGCATCTTTGGAGTGGGGGTAAGAAATAAGTCAGGTTAAAAAAAGAAGATAGCAGTTTGTGAAATCTTTTCAAATCCCTAATTAGACAAAGTGGCTCACATCTGTAATCCTAGCAATTTTGTTTTTTGAGACAGAGTCTCACTGTGTTGCTCGGGCTAGAGTGCGGTGGCATCAGCCTAGCTCACAGCAACCTCAAACTCCTGGGCTCGAGCAATCCTTCTGCCTCAGCCTCCCAAGTAGCTGGGACTACAGGCATGTGCCACCGTGCCCGGCTAATTTTTCCTGTATATTTTTTAGTTGTCCGATTAATTTCTTTCTATTTTTAGTAGAGATGGGATCTCGCTCTTGCTCAGGCTGGTTTCGAACTCCTGAGCTCAAACAATTCGCCTGCCTCGGCCTCCCAGAGTGTTAGGATTACAGGCGGGAGCCACCGCGCCCGGACAATCCTAGCAATTTGGAAGGCTGAGGCAGGAGGATTGCTTGAGGCCAGGAGTTTGAGACCAGACTTGGCAGCATAGCAAGACCCCCGTCTATATAAAAAATAAAAAAATTAGCTGGGCATACTAGCACGTGCCTATAGCTCTAACTACTACAGTCTTAGCTACTCAGGAGGCTAAAGTGGGAGGATCACTTGAGCCCAGAATTTAGAGGCTAAGAGGCTACAATGGGCTGTAATTGCACCACTGTACTCCAGCCTGGGTTACAGAAAACACTTTATATCTTAAAAAAAAAAAAAAAAAAAGGAAAAGAAAGAAAGAAAGAAAAGAAAATTCCCTATTAAAACATCAAGTCATATGAGAAGTAATAATAATAATAATGGCTGCCATTCAATGATGCTAAGCCCTTGACACATTTCATCAGCATTATCTTCTATGTTCCCCTTGTTCAATTTCATCAGATGAATTTTCATAAAAATAAGATTATTACTGCTCAGTTGCTCATCAGTTCAGGCTGTGGAAATCTCCCAAAAAGGATAACATTTCTTTTGAGACATTACTATTTGTTACTAGAGAAAAGTGTGGGATGTTTGGATTGCAAATGGAAACACAGTTTTCCTCTTTAACTGAACTCTTGAGATTGTACTGAAATCATCTATGCCCTGAAGCATCATAATCACTCCCATATGGATCAATTCATCAATAAACATTTATATTTTCATATGTAGATTATCTCTAGACATGGTTGTCCCTTTTTTGGAAATCTTTGCTATCCAGACAGCTCTCAAGTGTATATAAAGGATTCTAGTCCTCCTATCTACCCCTCAACCCCAACTCAGTTTCCTAGTTTTTCTCCCCTAAATCTTTTCAAGAAATGAGGAAAGCTGGCTCTGAGACTTCTTGCTAAATTCTGAATTCTGGCTCATTTTAACTAACTGAGTCATTCTGTAAGTCCAAGTCTTGAAACAATTTCTCCTTTGTTCAAGAAACAATAAGCTTAAGTGAAACTGTTAACTTTCTAATAGCCCTGTGGTTCCCTTGCTTATCCAGCTAGGAACTCTATTTGTAAGCCAACTACTCCTCTGATAAATAGAAACTCTACAAATAATTCACATTTACTTTGAGTTAGTGTAGCTAGGGAGTTATTAGACAACCAAGATACTCTAAAAGTGACTTGCGGGAAAAGCAATAATTTAAAAATCTGTCTAATTTCTTGCTTTCTTTCAAATAAGGTTGTATTGTACCCTTTGTTATATTTTTAGTTATTTAGATTTTCTTTTCCTTTATTGCTAATATTGTCATTGCTCTATGAAACAATACTACTTTTAGACATTTGATTTTATTTCTGTTTGGGCAAACAGATATTTTGTCAAATGGCAAGAGAACAGTATCATACTAAGTAATAACTTTAACATATATGAAAAAAAATTTGACTTAAAATTATCTCTATAGGCCGGTCACGGTAGCTCACGCCTGTAATCCTAACACTCTGGGAGGCCAAGGTGGGTGGATCACTTGAGGTCAGGAGTTCAAGACCAGCCTGAGCAAGAGCGAGACCCCGTCTCTACTAAAAAAATAGAAAGAAATTATCTGGACAACT